>NW_006798798.1:3417546-3446295 GCF_000442215.2 Lipotes vexillifer | reverse complement strand
AGAAAATGGGAAAGTGACTCCGGCCGGGAAGAGCGGGGACGGGGTGTTGGAAGCAGCAAGCATCGGCTCTGTTTTCCTGCTCCTTCACCCTCAGCGCCTAAAACTTTATTCTGATTTGGCCAACTTCGAACATCATTGGGTGTAATTTCCTTCATAAATGATTCATTAATGAACTACTAGCCCATCCTGCTGGTAATTTCTGGAAGCACGTAGTTTGGGGCCACATGTCATGCACTGCTTGCTCGTGAGCAGGTGGGGAGCGATGGGAGCTTCCAGAGGCCAGGCCTTCCCAGCAGCAGCTCTGTTGCTGGGAACAGCTTCCAGAGGTCTCGCCTCCCAGCAGCAGCTCTGTTGAAGGGGTGTCCTCAGAGAAACATGTTTGGCCAACTAGCCAGAGGAAGCCCAGGGCCACGTGCAACGGCCATCCAAGGTCCTGATGCCCAGAGCATCCCGGCTAGTGGCTCACATAGGTGATGTCGTTTTAATACAGGTCTCCAAGTGTCTCCCTTTGCACAGGCCCTACTTTTTGCCTCTTGATGTTTTATAATTTCCAGTTCTCTTCTAGGGAGTTCTTTTAGTTTGTTCATGTCTTCTTCTAGGAGTAGCACAGTTTTTGTTTTTAAACCACTTTATTGAGGGATGATTGACATACAAAAAGCTGTACGTATTTAGTGTATACAACTTGTTGAGCTTGGAGACAAGTCCACACCCATGAGACCAACACCATATGCCATAAATACATCCATCACCTCCAGAAGTTTCCTCCTGCCCTCTTTATTTATCGATTATTATTATTATTTTTTGTGTGTGATAAGAACACAACATAAGACCTGTAGGAGTGTGGTTTTTTTTTTTTCTTTGCCGTACGCGGGCCTCTCACTGTTGTGGCCAGTCCCGTTGCAGAGCACAGGCTCCGGACGCGCAGGCTCAGCGGCCATGGCTCACGGGCCCAGCTGCTCCGCGACATGTGGGATCTTCCCGGACTGAGGCACGAACCCGTGTCCCCTGCATTAGCAGGCGGACTCTCAACCACTGTTCCACCAGGGAAGCCCAGGAGTGTGGTTTTTGAAGGTTTAAATCCCTGCTCCTGACCCGGGGGCCTCAGCTGCCCATGCCCTCACGGGGTCTCAGCTTTGTAGCAGCCAGAGCTACGAGACTGGGTGATACCACCCTTGGCCTGAGATGCCCATGAGGGGCTGGGGGCACCTCTGCACTGGAGCTTCTCCAAAGGCCTTTCCAGAGGGAGTTCTGCAGACACAAGGAGCAGATGGCCTTCTGGGCTCAGCTCCGAGCTGGTCCCACTTAAGGCCCGTGGCTGCCAGTGGAAAGGTCACACTTCAGGCCTGTGGACCACCAGCCCAGGCTGGATGAGGCAGCCTTTGGGGCCCCTCTGTGCCTGGGCTTCCCTTGTCCACTGAGCCCATTCGTGGGGAGCACTGGCTCCTGCTGTTGAACTTAGCGTGGTCCTGAGTAGGTTCCCGCCTGCTCTGGGCCTTGGTGTCCCCCCTGTCTCTCTGAGGGCCTGGCTGGGCCGCGTGGCTTTCCGAGGAGGTGGGCGCAGTGGGGCCATAGGGGTGATGAGACCTTGGCGACCCATCTCAGTACTTTTCGCATCCCCTTTGGCCTCCTAGATTCTGTCCATGATGGAAGCCCACCATCCGTCCTTCGAGAGGGGGCAGAAGTCTTCAGAGGTAAGAGAACGGGGCTGCGCTTGCCGGCCCTACTTGAGACCAGCCTCTGTCTGGCCCTCACCCACCCCTCACCGGCCTCCCTGGCTGCAGGTGCCCGCGCGGCCCCCTCAGTGCTCCGTGGATTCCATCAGCCAGGGCTCCTGCGCTTCCAGCTTCTCATCCGTGTCGCTGAGCTCCAGGCAAGAGGAGCCCAGAAAGTTCTACAGGGAGGTGAGGCCCCCGGACCGCAGGGCAGAGAGGGGCGGGGGGCGGCCTGTGTTCTGGGGGCCAGTTAGAGAGCCCCTGGGGCAGCGTGTCTGCTGTGGCGAAAGTCAGCGCCCTCGAGGGGAGCCCGGCCAGCCTCACCCTGCTTGCCCTTCATGGATGGACGTGTGTGTGTGTGTGTGTGTGTGTGTGTGTGAGAGAGAGAGAGAGAGAGAGAGAGAGAGAGAGAGAGAGAGAGATGGGAGGGGGGTATTCTAAGAAAAGTACAGGTAAAGTCACCTGTAGGTCCACTGCTTTAAGATCATTTTACGAAGTAAATTCTCTGCCCTTATCCCCCTCTCTGTCAGCACCCCTGTTAACCTGATGTGTCTCGTTCCTGACTTCCTGCAGAGTTTATGTAGACGGGTACATGTTCTCACACATTGCGTTTTGTAAAAGCTGACTCATAGCCTGTTTTGTTTGTCTGTGTGTTTTTTTCCGTCTAACCTACCTTAGACCTTGTCCATTGTCAGCCCACAGAGCAGACCATGGCGTGGATGTGCCCATCCCCTGCAGGTGGGGAGCCCTCACTGACTCCGCCCCGGGCTCCTCCTTCGCTGTCACCCCCAGACTGTGACCTGCTCTCGGAGGGCCCAGTAAGCCTAGCTCGATGAACAACCGCAGGAAAGAAAGCCAAGAGGCGTGCTCCAGAGTCTAACAGAGGCCTGGAGTCGTTCCTAGCGGGGTGCCCGCCCTCATGGTACCTGTAGCTGGCAGATAATGAGAGCTGAATAGATGCAGTTCTGAAGAGTGGCTGCCCTCTTAGGAAGCGCTTGTGCTCCCAGGTGGTTGTCGTCCCACCGTGTGCCACATGAACTGCAGGTCCTCTTATAGACCTTATGCGGAAGGTGCGGGGGATGTGTTTGAAAGATACTGAATGAGATCAAGAGACACATGAAAGCTACTAGGTTTTCAGAAGGTTTTTATTATTTCTGTTCTTACTGTATTATTATAATTTTCCTTACATTCTTTTTTCTTTTATTAAGGTAGAAAAACTTTTAAGAGCCATTGCTGATGGAGACCTAGAAATGGTGAGTTTTTAGAAGTGAATTTCAAGCAGCTTGCTCTCAGCTTAAGCAGCTATGCTCATGTGTCTTGTCTCCAGGTGAGTCAGGAGCTGTCAGGGTTCTTTGTTCACGTTCACGCAGAAGGGGTGCATTTCATGAGTACTTGCTGATGGGATGTGATGTGACCCCCGCAAGTAACGAGGCAGGTGGAATAAAGCTGCAGTGTGAGCCTATCCCTGCCCTTTAGACATTCATATTCCAGGAGGGCAGCAATGTTGGCAAGAGGACCAGCCTGTGTCCAGGGGCACAGAGTGCAGGCTCGGGGCCAGAGTCCACTAGCCGGGAGCAGGGTGAACAGATCGGGTGGGGAAGGGTGGAGGTGGCGAAGGGGAGGCCAGAGCCCAGAGGGCGTTGGTGTGGCCCTGCAGGAGTTGTGGGCCGTTTGAATCCCTGGCTGGGAGGCTGAGACTCAGCCTTGGGGCTCCAAGGACTCACAAGCAAGTGTCCAAACGAGATGGTGCTAAGGTGTCAGGGAACATCTATGATGAGATCACTGGAGATGCCCATGGGCAGTTCCCCTGGCTTGCCTTTGGCTTCCTGAAAGGAATTTTTTCTGTCTTCCACTTTAAAAGGAGGGGTAAATTAGCACTTACCAGATTAGGAGGCCTGAGTGGATCAGATTTACAAGAGTGCTTCACAGGGATGTGTATTTCAAGAGTGCTTTTTGCCAATGGTGGAGCTTGAGGTGGTGGACAGCAGTTCCTGGCATCTGATCATCACAGCCTCCTGGGTGTTAAGAATCGGAAGGTAGTTGGCAGTGTCTTAGCCTCTGCCCAGAGGCCACTGTGAATCCATCAGCCTGACACGTGGTTACTCGGGGCGGGGGGAGGACACAGGCGTCTGGATCTGGCTGTTGCTCCCCTTGAGAGACCAGCCCCAGGGCACCCAGTGTTCTTGGGGGGAAGCAAAGAAAGAGTTCCTCAGGCTCCCTGTGAGCTGCGGCGAGAGCCAGTGTGGAGAAGAGATTGTGACCATCCCTGCGTCATGATGCGTCTGCTCTGTGCCCGAAGCTGCCGCCCCTCAGCTCCCTTCCCCCCGTCTTGTTCCTTCTAATCACCAAGAGGAACTGCCCTCGGTCCGGTCCGTCCCAGCCAGTCTGTTAGGTGAGGCCCCGGTTCAGGTGAGGGCTTTGGCGTTTCCACCCTGAGGAGCATCTGTTGTCAGAAAACATGGAAGGGACCTGGAGCGGGGGATGTTTGGGATTGAACGGGGTCTTCCTGGGGCCCTTTGTCACTCCTTGCAGGCTTTTGCTGACTTCCTCAGTGCTCAGAACCAGGCCTAGAAATGTATTTATATTGTTTTCTTTTCTCACGTTTAATATCCTAGAAACTTGTGTTTACTGGAACATAAATTTGACCTGTTAGGGGTCTTTTCGGTGCTTTCACCTGTGGGCTAGGGCATTAAAGTGGAAAGGACGCTGGCGTGGCATCAGAGAGCCTGTGATTAGGTTCTGGCCACCACCTCCTCATCCTGTGGCCTCGAACAAGTGGCCCCCGGAGTGAGTCTCTTCCCCCGTAGGATGAGACGGACCGGTCGTTGAAAGTGGACAGTTAGATGACGTAAGAGGAGGTGCTCACGAAATGCTCCAGGACAGGGCTCTAAAGCCATCACACTGAAGCAACACCGCTCTGCCCCTTTTTAAGATGGAAGAAGAGAATCTGCCGCAAGCTGCAGAAATGGGAGCTCAGTCTCTCTCTGTCACTACTGAAAGGATTGAGAAAGGCTTGAGCGCAGGTGAACCTTGGAATCCTCAAGAGGGAGCAGCCGTCATTTATAAGTTACTTTGGTGGTTGAGGAAATGTATCAATACGTCCTGATTAGAGAAGTGTGTGTGTGTATGTGTGTCTGTGTGTGTGTGTGTGTGTGTCTAAGATACCATAACTTGTAAAGAAGCTGAGGATGGGTTTTAAGTCCCTATTTCTCCTTACTGCCCGGCGCCAGGTGCGTTACCTGTTGGAGTGGACAGAGGAGGACCCGGATGAAGCGGAGGATGCTGTCAGGGCGGTGGATCTTGAATTTTGTCACCCCTTGTGCCAGTGCCCCAAATGTGCTCCAGCTCAAAAGGTTTGGCTTTTCTTCTGTTGGGGGATGGGCAAATTCTTCTTTTTACCCTTAGTAAAGTTGTCTGCTTCTCAGCCAGCTAACGGCCGAGTGGCTGGTTGTAGGTGTCCCCTGAGATACAGCTCAAGGTAGAGGAAAGTGGACATTCATGCAGGATCTGGCTCTGGCTGCCTGCTTTCTGAATGGGCAGGTCAGGGAACAGGGCCATGAACGCGGGCTTAGTGTTTCAGTGGTTCTCAGGGCCCCTGAGTCACAAGGCAGGAGCTTATGAACAGACATGCCCGGGGGTCTCTGTCCATGTGGCCATGGTCCCTTGGGAGGATGCAGGCAAGAGCCACTGCCCACTGCCTTTGTTCATGTTGGTGCACCCTCTGCGGGAGGACCCTCCCTCCAAGCACAGAGAGACCCCTGTGCCTTTTACCCTGTTTCCCCCAATGGTAATAGCCTGCAAAAGCACAGTACAATATCCCGACCAGGATATTACCATGGATACAATCCATCTGTCTTACTCAGATTTCCCCGCTTTTATTTGTGCTTGTGTGTGTGTGTGCGCGCATGCCTGCACGTGTGTTGATTTACGCGTTCTGTCTAGTTTTGTTTTTTCTTTAATTGTGGTATAGTTGTTTTACAATGTTGTGTTAGTTTCTACTGCACAGCAAGGTGAAGTAGAGGTCCCTGTGCTATACGCAGGTTCTCATTAGTTATCTGTTTTATACATATTAGTGTATGTATGTTAATCCCAATCTCCCAATTCATCCCACTCCCCCTCTCCCCACTTGGTGTCCATACATTTGTTCTCTACATCTGTGTCTCTATTTCTGCCTTGCAAACCGGTTCATCCCTACCATTTTTCTAGATTCCACAAATATGCGTTAATATATGATATTTGTTTTTCTCTTTCTGACTTACTTCACTGTGTATGACAGTCTCTAGGTCCATCCATGTCTCTACAAATGACCCAATTTCGTTCCTTTTCCTGGCTGAGTAGTATTCCATTGTATATATGTACCACATCTTCTTTATCCATTCCTCTGTTGTTGAACTTTTAAGTTGTTTCCATGTCCTGGCTATTGTAAATAGTGCTGCAGTGAACATTGGGGTGCATGTGTCCTTTTCTTAAATAATTAATTAATAATTTATACTTTATTTATTTTTGGCTGCGTTGGGTCTTCGTTGCTGCGTGTGGGCTTCGTCTAGTTGGGGCAAGCAGGGGCTGCTCTTCGTTGCGGTGCACAGGTTTCTCATTGCGGTGGCTTCTCTTGTCACGGAGCACGGGCTCTAGGCACGCGGGCTTCAGTAGTTGTGGCACATGGGCTTAGTTGCTACGCAGCATGTGGGATCTTCCTGGACCGGGGCTCGAACCCATGTCCCCTGCATTGGCAGGTGGATTCTTAACCACTGTGCCACCAGGGAAGCCCTGCATGTGTCTTTTTGAATTATGGTTTTCTCAGGATATATGTCCAGTAGTGGGATTGCTGGGTCATATGGTAATTCTATATTTAGTTTTTTAAGGAACCTCCATACTGTTCTCCATAGTGGCTGTATCAATTTACATTCCCACCAACAGTCAAGAGGGTTCCATTTTCTCCACACCCTCTCCAGCGTATGTTGTTTGTAGATTTTCTGATGAGGCCCATTCTAACTGGTGTGAGGTGTGATAGCTCATTGTAGTTTTTATTTGCATTTCTTTAATGATTAGTGATGCTGAGCATCTTCTCATGTGCTTCTTGGCCATCTGTATGTCTTCTTTGGAGAAATGTCTATTTAGGTCTTCCACCCTTTTTGTTTTTGGCTGCATTGTGTCTTCGTTGCTGTGTGCGGACTTTCTCTTTTGTCATTTCAAAGACTCTTTGCAGCGAGTGGGAGCTACTCTTTCGTTGTGGGGCACGGGCTTCTCATTGCAGTGACTTCTCTTGTGGTGGAGCATGGGCTCTAGGCATGCGGGCTTCAGTAGTTGTGGCATGCAGGCACAGTAGCGTGGCGCATGGGCTTAGTTGCTCCGAGGCATGTGGGATCTTCCTGGACCAGGGTTGGAACCCATGTCCCCTGCACTGGCAGGCGAATTCTTAACCACTGCGCCACCAGGGAAGTCCTTACGCCCAGTTTTTGATTGGGTTGTTTGTTTTTTTGATGTTGAGCTGCATGAGCTGTTTGTATATTTTGGAGATTAATCCTCTGTCCGTTGATTCGTTTGCAAATATTTTCTCCCATTCTAAGGGTTGTCTTTTCATCTTGTTTATGGTTTCCTTTGCTGTGCAAAAGCTTTTAAGTTTCATTATAGGTCCCATTTGTTTATTTTTGTTTGTATTTCCATTACTGTCCTGCATTCTGTGTAGTTTTATCACATGTGTAGGTTTGTGTGTCCACCACCACATTCAAGGTACAGGACAGTTCTCTCATCACAAGGAGAATAACTCATGTTGCCTTTTATAATCACACCCACGTCTCTCCCTGTCACCCCAGCCCACCATCCCTGACCCCTGGCAGCCACTAATCTGTTCTCCAGTTCTAATATCTTGTCATTTCAAAAATGTTATATAAAAGTCATCATACAAATAAAAAAAAAAAAAAAAAAAAAAAAGAAAAGTCATCATACAGCATGGAACCTTTGGGGATTGGCTTTGTTCACTCAGCCAGATTTCCAGGTTGTTGTGTGTAATCAGCGGTTTATTCTGCATCACCGAGCAAACTCTAAACACACCACTGGGCTAGAAGAATAGTTTTAATTTAATCACAGCATGAAGCAATTTACTTTCGTGTCTTTTTGAGAAATTACAAAAAGAGAAAAAGATAGTAGGCTTTAAAAGAGCAAGGAACATAAATTTATCCAGTAAATTCAACAGATGCTGTAGTGTGTAATTCAGTTTCTTGCTACAATTAATGAACTGTGAGGTGGGGGAGAGCAGAGTGGGTAAATGCCCAGAAGGACAGCAGAGACACAGTAACTGCTTCCAGCCATACAGTCACTGATGGGCCTGAGGGCTGTGCTGCTTCATTCACATCACATCCTTTGAAACAGCATCTGCCTTTTTAATCCCTTTGTTTTTCACAGCAGCCCACCTTGGGGAAGTCAGTTCTTGGGCTGTACATACCCAGCAGCATGCGGACAGAAGAAATGTTGTACATCCCAATGTACACAATACCCTGTAGCTGAAAAAGCTACAAGTGAATGAAAAACTACAAGTCATTTCAATATTCTTAGGTTAGAGACATCCATGGTGAAGCTTTTTAAATAAGGTAGTATTATCTTGCAGTACAAAGGATAACACCACTATATCTGTTTTGTAAAGTCAAATTAATTTTCTTAGCATGGGACATACACATTGAGTTAGACAGCTAGCACATGAATGAGCACATGCTGTGTATACAATGCCATTTACAACTGCTCAAAAAAAAAATGAACTACTTATGGATACACTTAACAAGACATGGACAGGATCTGTATGCTGGAAATCACAAAATGATGAAAAAAGTCAAAGAATGCGTAAATACTTAGGTATATCAGATCATGAAGACTCAATCTAGTAAAGATGTTATTTCTCCCCAGATTGATCTACAGTTTTGTTTTTGTTTTTGTTTTTGTTTTTGCAGTACGCAGGCCTCTCATTGTCGTGGCCTCTCCCGTCGCGGAGCACAGGCTCTGGACGCGCAGGCTCAGAGGCCACGGCTCACGGGCCCAGCTGCTCCGCGGCATGTGGGATCTTCCCGGACCGGGGCATGAACCCGGGTCCCCTGCATCGGCAGGCAGACTCTCAACCACTGCGCCACCAGGGAAGCCCTGATCTACAGTGTTAATGCAGTTCCTATCAAAATCCTAACAAAGTTTTTGTAGACATAGACAAGCTTATTTTAAAATTTATATGGAAAGGTGCAGGCCCTAAAATATCTAAAACGATCCTGGCAATGAAGAATAAATTAGGATCACTCTACCCAATATTAAGGCTAACTATGTAGCTACAATAATCAAGACAGTGTGGCCCTGGTGGAGGGACAGACACACAGATCACTGGGACAGAACAGAGAACCCAGAAATAGACCCACACATATATAGTCAACTGAGGTCTGACAGCAAGTCGGTGGGGGAAGGACGGCCTTTTCAACAAACAGTGCTGGAGCAAGTGGACATCTTCAGGCAAAAAAATGAACCTCAACATAAACTCACACCCTGTACAAAAATTAACTCAAAATGGACCACAGACTTAACCGTAAAATGTAAAATTATAAAACTTTTAGAAAAAAACAGGAGGAAATCTTTGGAACCCAGGGCTAAGCAAAGAGTTCTTAGACTTGACACCCAAAGCATGATCCATAAAGAGCAAATGGATAAGTTGGACTTCTAAATTGTAAACTTGTCCTGTGGAAACCCATGCAAAGAAGCTATCCAGGCAGATTACAGACTAAAAGAAAATACCTGGGCTTCCCTGGTGGCACAGTGGTTGAGAGTCCGCCTGCCAATGCAGGGGGCACGGGTTCGTGCCCCGGTCTGGGAAGATCCCACATGCTGCGGAGCAGCTGGGCCCGTGAGCCATGGCCGCTGGGCCTGCGTGTCCGGAGCCTGTGCTCCGCAGCGGGAGAGGCCATGGCGGTGGGAAGCCCGCGTACCGCAAAAAAAAGAAAATGCCTGCAAGCCACATATCTGACAAAGGGCCAGAATTTAGAATATATAAAGAACTTTCAAGACTCGATAGTAAAGTAAGAAAACAAACCAATAAGAAAATGGGCAAAGGGAATGAACAGACATTTCATTGAAGAGCATTTAGATATGGCAAATAAGCACATGAAAGGATGTTCAGGGTCATCACCCATCAGGGAAATGCAAATTATAGCCACAGTGAGATAACACTATGTGCCTACCAGAATGGCTAAAATCAAAATTAGTGAAAAGTGACAGCACCAAGTGCTGGTGAGGATGTGGGGAACTTGGTTCACTCATCCATTGCTGGTGGGAATATAAAAGCCACTCTGGAAAACAGTGTTTGTTGTCAGTTCCTTATAAAACTAACCATAGAATTGCCATGTAATTACCATATGATTCAGCAATTGCATTCCTGGGCATTTATCTTAGAGGAATGGAAACTTATGTTCTCACAAAAACCTGTAAACAAATGTACACAGCAACTTTATTTGCAGTATCCCCGAACTGGAAACAACCCACGTGCCCTTCAATGGGTGAACTGCTAAACAAAGTATGGCAGGGGCATGCCACGGGGCACTGTTCAGCGATAAAGAATAAACCGTTGATTACATGCAACACCTGGAATCAGGACATTTGGTAGTCTCCTGGTTTTGGCTTTGTGAATAAAGCAACTGTGAACATTTGTGTACAGTTCTTTGTGTAAATATATTTTTACTTGGGTAATTACCTAGGAGTATAATTGCTGGGTTATGCAGGAGGTATATGTTAACTTGAAATGACCAGTTTTCCTCAGTGATTGTAGCATTTTTCATTCCCGCCAGCAGGGTGTGAGAATTCTAGTTGCCCCAAATCCCGGTGAACACTTGGTATTTTGACTTTTTAACTTTAGCCATCTGGTAAGTGTGCAGTGGTATTTCCTCATGTTCTTCCCTTCTACGTCTTCATCTGCTTGTTTTTGATTTTTGAAGTATAGTTTATATACAGTAAAATTCACCCTTTAAATTTAGCATAGCTTTTTAAAGAGAACATTTTTAATCATCGAAAAGTGAACTAGATAACTCAAGTTTTAATCCTTGATCAATCACAGAAAACATTGACATATTAATTCCACTATCAAATATATGATTCAACATCACAATTTAATGTTTGTTTTTAGTTCTATTGGTTTGTTTTGTTTGCCCTCTTAATTACTGATGGATTGTTCTTTTTTTTTTTTAAACACAAATCTTTTTTTTTTAAAGGAATTTTGCCTTTTTTTTATTTTTTAAATTTTATTTATTTATTTATTTATGGCTGTGTTGGCTCTTCATTTCTGTGCGAGGGCTTTCTCTAGTTGCGGCAAGCGGGGGGGCCATTCTTCATCGCGGTGCGCCGACCTCTCACTATCGCAGCCTCTCTTGTCGCGGAGCACAGGCTCCAGACGCGCAGGCTCAGTAATTGTGGCTCATGGGGCTAGTTGCTCCGCGGCATGTGGGATCCTCCCAGACCAGGGCTCGAACCTGTGTCCCCTGCATTGGCAGGCAGATTCTCAACCACTGTGCCACCAGTGAAGCCCAGATGGATTGTTCTTATATCCGCATGATTGGTTTTAAAACCATTGTGAATAAAAAGGAAGTTCCATGATAAAAATGAAGGTGAACTTCAGAGATAAGTAGCAAACAGTTTTCTGAGGTTTGACAAATGAATGTGTAACCACCAGCACAATAAAAATATAGACTATCACCCAAAATATTCTTTCCTGCCCCTTTGAAGTTTGCCATATTCCATGTTGCATCCCCTGACCATCACTGATCTGCTTTCTGACCCTTTGGTTTTGTGATTCCTGATTTTGATTTGCATTTCTCTGAAAACTACGGATGTTATTTTATGTGCTCATTGACCGACCATTCAACCGTCTGCTTTTGTGAAGTCTTTTCATATCTTTTGCCTATTTTCTTTTCCTTTTGCCTGTTTTTTTTTAAAAAGTTGGATTGTCTTATTGAGTTGTAAGAGTTTGTTTTGTTTTGCTTTTAAGTTCTGGTTGGTACAAGTCCTTTGTCAGATACACATATTTGCAAACATTTTTCTGCCCTTATATGACTTGCCTTTTCATTTTCTTACTTGCCTCATGCAAAGAGCAAACATTAAACATTTTTATTAAGTCAGTTTATCAAACTTTTTTTATGGCTTTTGCTTTTTGTGTCTTATCTAAGAAATCTTTGCGTATCCCAACGTTGCAAAGATTTTCTTTTGTGTTTACTTCAAGAAGTTTAATAGTTGTAGCTTTTACATTTAGGTCTGTGATGCATTTTAGTGTTTGTGTTTGGTGTGAGGTAAGGGTTGATGGGCAGTTTTCCCATATGTGGATGTCCAGTTGTTCCAGCACCATCTGTCAAACAGACTTTGCCTTCCCTGTTCACTTGCCATGGCATAAAACGGTATCATTGTAGGGGGCTTGCTTTCCTGAAAACGGAAGTCAGTCCTTCGATGTATCATACCTTTCTAAAGTAGTAATTCACCTGTGGGCAACCCGATTCAGGATGCCGCTGTGATTCCAGATTTTACAGAGGGGCTGTGAGGGACAGATGGCTTCAGTTCCTTCAGCCGGGTTCCTTAAGTACTAACAACATTTCCGTTTGCACATTCTGCACTTATTAGAAGCTGGCAAAGATTCCTACCAGTGGGCTTGGTGTGAATGTGACCAGCCAGGATGGCTCCTCCCCACTGCACGTTGCTGCCCTGCATGGTCGCGCGGACCTCCTCCTCCTCCTCGTGAAGCATGGTGCCAGTGTGGGGGCCAGAGACGCAAAGCAGGCCGTCCCACTCCACCTGGCCTGCCAGAAGGGCCACTTCCAGGTATGCGTCCTGGCTCTTGCGCAGCGTGTATAGGGTTAGAACCGCACTTGGCAGGAGTGCTGCCGAGGGAAGGGTTTGCTTGCTGGCCCAGAGGACGGGCCCATTTCCTTCCTCCCAGCGCCGAGATTCTGAGATGCACACGGTAGGACCACTCAGCAACAGAACACAGAACCCTGGGGCTTCTGGGGGTGGAGCCAAGCCCCCTCCCACTGGCATTCACGTCTGGCAGCACGGAGGCTGTCATTCTGATTCTGACCCCAGCTGGGAGCTGTCTCTCTGGTTCTTGGGTGTTGGTCATCTGTGCCAAACAGTTCAGTATCTATTTGTTTTTTCATTTTTCCTTATTAGTTCCACTGTAAGGTTTTTAAAGCTAGGAATCATATTTCGGGTAATGCCTAGCATTAGTTTTCTAACATGTGAAACTGGAGTAATAACTACAGCTCTCCACAGAGGAGATGGAATGATTAGATGAAAAACACGCGTGCCTAGTACACCGCCTCCACACACACAAGACCCTCAGCAAATGTTAACCCCTCCCCCTTCACTGGTCTGCTTTCTCCTGAGGGTCAGACATGGATCTAAGAGTCTTCTAGATAAGCTTACAGAAAAGTCAAAAGAATAGCAAGTTAGATGATCTATCCCTGCAAATTTTAATTAAAGTTGAACACTTTTCTTCTCTGGCCTAGGTGGTGAAATGTCTACTAGATTCTAATGCAAAACCCAATAAAAAGGATATAAGTGGGAACACACCCCTCCTTTATGCCTGTTCCAGAGGCCACCACGAAGTTGCGGCATTGTTGCTGCAGGTAAGGACCCCCTCGCCCCCAGCCCAGGAGCTGCTGACACGGCTTGGTGATGGGCATCCCGCCACGCGGCTAGCCTCTGGCAGCGCACCGGGGAGGGGCGGGAGAGGGAGACCGCTTGGCTTTTGCTTTAAGCTGGCCCTGGGGTGGGGAGCTTTGCAGTAATGGGGTCTCAGCGTCCGAGCTGCATCAGGGATGCAGAGTTAAGGACTGAGACGCCGCTTTTGCTGAGGGCTTGGATCTTGCCTCATTTAACCAGGTCAGTTGAATTGTCACCTGCAGTGTGAGCTGAATGTCCTTTTATGTCACTGCTCCTTTTTGCCTCTCTTGATAAAGGGTATATGTGTTGACTGTAGAAGGAAGAATTTTTAAAAGTAGAGAGAAACCCAACTTTTCAATAACCCTGTTTCTCAAAGGCAACTAACTTTGGTGACTTCTTAAAAATGTGCATAGTTTAGATCAGTAGTGTTTTCTGTCTTGCTTGTTTTAACTTAACATAGAAGACTATTAATTTTATTTATTTAATTTTTATAATTAATTTATTTTATTATTTATTTATTTATTTTTGGCTGTGTTGGGTCTTCGTCGCTGTGCGCGGGCTTTCTCTAGTTGCTGCGAGCGGGGGAGCTACTCTTCATTGCGGCGCGCAGGCTTCTCATTGCGGTGGCCTCTCCTGTTGCGGAGCACAGGCTCTAGGTGGGCAGGCTCAGTAGTAGTGGCTGGCAGGCTCTAGAGCGCAGGCTCAGTAGTTGTGGCACACGGGCTCAGTTGCTCCGCGGCATGTGGAATCTTCCTGGACCAGGGCTCAAACCCATGTCCCCTGCATTGGCAGGCGGATTCTTAACCACTGGACCACCAGGGAAGTCCGAAAATTGTTTATTAAAACCTCAGTTTTTAGTGGTTCCATAATTATGGATGTACCATGGCCTTTTTTTAACTGTTTCTGCTCAATACATTTAGGTGACTTTTATTTTTTTTCCTGTTATAATGATAAATGCTGCCATGAATATCTTTGTACATAAATCTTTTCTCCTCAGTATTACTTTCACTCCTAACATCTTAAAGAAAATTTTCTGACATACAGCAAAGTTGAAAGAATGTTATAGGGCACACCCATATAGGTACCACATCGATTCAACATTACTTCTGATTATGCCGTTTCTCTCTCTAGCATGGGGCCTCCATTAATGCTTCTAACAATAAGGGCAACACAGCACTGCACGAGGCTGTGATAGAAAAGCACGTCTTCGTGGTGGAGCTGCTTCTGCTTCATGGAGCATCAGTTCAGGTCTTGAACAAGAGGCAGTGCACAGCTATAGACTGTGCTGAACAGGTAGGTGGGAGTGCTTCAATGCTGAGAGCATCCCAGGCTCCCTTACAGCTCACGGGGATCCCCTGTGTTTAAACCCGATCTGAAAGAGCAGTAGTCAGACCTCTGACTTGCCGTGCCAGGCTGAGTAGGTGTGCTGGAAGTCTGTGAGTGTGGCTGCATCCCTGGTCCTTGGTCACCTGATCAGAGGCGGCCTGCTGGGGCAGTTTTCAAAGGCCTGGTTAGAGGTGCCCCCTACCCACCACAGGCCTTGGTGCCTCTGGCACACAGTCCAGCAGTTAGGTACTCGCGGGGAAGAGCAGGTTGACCTGGTCTCACCCTCCCTGCACTGGGAATATGCCTGTGGTCCTAGCAGCACGAGGGAGGGAGTGTGTGCAGTTAGTGAACAAACCTTGAGTTCTGTAAGGAGAAGTGTGATGTGCGGTTCACTACCCTCCCAGTGTGTGGACGTGCGCCATGGAGAGATGGTGAGGAAATAGGAGGAGACTAAAGGAGGGACCTCTTTACTCTTCCTCTTTTCATGTTGAATCTTTATCTAGTTTCCTACTCAGGTAGACAACTACTAGGCTGTTAAATGACACCACTGACATATTAAAGTCACCATAAATCCAACCTACTTATAGGCTTAGTATATTAATTTCTAATTTTCAGTTGTGTTTCTTAACAGAATTGAAAAATTTTATACTTTCAATTTAGCACTTTCTCAAATGATGAATATCTTTTATTGAGCACTTACTATGTGCTGGGTGCTGGATAACCTCATGATAACTCTACAGTAATAGATCCTATTCTTGTCAACCCAGTTGCACAGAGCAGTGAAACACGGGCCCAGAGTACCACCTAGTGGAGTGCAGAGCCAGCCCCCAAATACAGTGCTGTTCTTCACCACTAGGCTTTATGGCCTCAAAGTTTTGTCTGTAGCTGCTTCTTAGCTTTTCTGCCCAGCCGTGCCAACACTGACATTTAGATCAGAAACAGGCAATAACCTGCTAAGAAAGCATACAAAACGTTACTGTTACCTTTTACCTTTCACATTGTAGAATTCAAAAATAATGGAATTGCTTCAGGTAGTACCAAGCTGTGTGGCCACATTAGATGATGTTGGAGAAACAGACCACAATGAGTACGTTACTGTCAAGATCAGGAAAAAATGTAAGAACTCACATCCTTTCTGTAATTCTCAACTTGGGTTTATTTGGAAGTTCATGAGTGGTTGGTTGCTGGTTTTCACTTAATTGTAAATGTAAAACAATTATAATCATGACTGGGGGTGGGATATAGGCACCAAAGAAATGTATGTTATATCCTGTTTCACCCATCCTGTAACATACATTTCATCCAGAAATGTATGTAATATCCTTTTTCATCCATTGTTTGGATACTGGTTTTCTGCTTGATTGTGATGCTCCCTAAAGAGGTAAGATGGACACTCTGGGCATTACCCTGAAGGTCAGGCCTCCACTCGCCAACCAGGGAGGAGGAACCACCTCTGGTAGTTTCTTTCATGTCTCATGTTCTGAATCCAGGCCTTTTTCTCAGCACTTCCTGGACATCTGGGGTAAATGCTACCTTTAAAGATTTCTTTTTTAATCTGCAGGTGTACAGAGGTAGGTGGTCATTAGAACAGCAGCTGCCAAACGGGTGGGGCTGAAGTATTTTCCTCTTTTTTAAAAAGTTGTTACAGTTTAGATGGGGTCCTTGTTCAACTTTTAAAAAAAATTGCAATTGTAGTTTGCAGTGCAGTAATGTGAATAAGCCCATTCACACATCTGGATAATCCTGAGGCTGTCTCATCCTATTTGGCTATGCCTGGGGAATATCAGTATATTAAGGATTTATCTTTGTTTCATGGGGGTTCACACAGTAATAAATAGGTATCTACTAATACGTTTCTGTAATCAAATGCAGTGCTTAATTTCCTAAATTTTGTTAGACTTTAACAAAAGGAAAGTTGAAAGTTTGCATCTGTGCTATAATTTTTAAACAATTCTGAAACTAGTTTGGAAGTTTTCAGATGTTTATCCTTTTATCTACAGGGAACTCCAAAATGTATGATCTACCAGATGAACCTTTTACAAGACAGTTTTACTTTGTCCACTCAGTTGGTCAGTTTAAGTGAGTATAAGATTCGAGTTGATTTCTGTGCTTTTGACCTTAGCTTTACTTAACAACTCAAGCAGGTTATATGCAGCTTTAATGGGTTATAAATAAATCTGCACTCATCAAATGCTGCCGCCTCGTGGCCAACCAGAGTATTTCGCACCACTGTCCCTAACGTTTATTTTAGTTTGTTTTGGGTTTCAGGGGAAGGACCTCGAGGGAGATTATGGCAAGAGATAGAAGTGTCCCTAATTTTGCTGAGGATTCTTTGCATGAGGTGAGTTATTAAACACTGGCTTATAATCTTACTTTTCCAAGCCTGAATTTTTCAAAACTAATCCATGGTAAACACATTTCTCATTTCATTATTCCCTTCACGGATAAGAGTTACTAACAATTAAAATGAGTTCCTTAGTGGCATGGTCACTTACTGTTATATTTAATAATGCGTTTCTGAGCTGAGAAAGGAAAGTGAAGAAAAAGTGGGGAATAGTTGTAATGCATGGAAAGGTGCTGCAGTTTACAGTGTGCATACTAGATGAACTATCTCACATTTTACTATGGAAGCAAATTCACTAATGTGTTAATCACTAATGTAAGGAAGAAAACACATTTGTATATAGATGGGTAAAAAACTTCAAGTATGGTATAAAGTTGCTCGTATAGACAATTCTGTATGTGGCCATCTTCCTATAGCACTATTTAATTCTCCTGCTTTACATTCTGTGGTGTTTTTAGGTGGCTCTTCTCAGAAAACATGGCTTGGCTTGTCTTTTTTTTAAATCGAAGTATAGCTGATTCACACTGTTGTGTTAGTTTCTAGTGTACAGCCAAGTGATTCAGTTACGTATTCTTTTTCACGTTTTTTCCACAAGATATTTTTTATTCACGTTTTTATTACAAGATATTGAATATAGTTCCCTGTGCTATACAGTAGGACCGTGTTGAAACATGGCTTTTCTTATTGCTGCTTGCCAATATAATATATGCCTTATTTATGAGAAATCGAATTTATAGTATGTGTGGCATAGGCTTGCTGGAAGAAATACACTGAAGTTCTAAATCTTTTAGAGAATTAGTGATTTTTGTTAAGATAACTTTGATTTCATAGTTAATCTTCCATGGCTTTGCTAATAGACCTGCTGCTGGCTGGGAAACCTGCAAACTTTGAAATCTGCCTGGGTTCAATCAAGTGTTAGCGTTTCCCATAACAATAGTACACACTTGTTAGAGTTGTAAAGATTAAATGTGAAAACATGTAAAGCGTTTACATTGTGTCTGATACATGGAGTGTGCAAATGTCATACTTTCACTGCAGGGATGTTAAGAGTTGAAATTATGCCTGGAAAGTACTGAGCACATTGGATGGCACATAGAAGCACTCTATGGTAGCTGTTATTGTGTGGGTCGTTTCAAGTATAGCACAAATGTGAACTGTTTGAATCATACCTTTTCTTTAGCCAGGGAGGCAAAGAGTCACTCAGAAGCAGAATAACCTGCCAGACCAGAGCAGCTCTCAGTCGGCTGACACAGGAAACGATGGTCAGCCAGAGAGGCCTGGACCGAGACAAAGTGCTCCCAGACAAAGGCGAATGCTCCGTAGACACATAGTCAATGATGCGGTTGTACCCAAGGGCCCAGAGACTGCTGGCAACCTGACCACTCCCCAAGAGGCTAGCATTTCCCAATCTTAATAGTAATAAGGAATTATCTACTGCCAAGAAGTGAGTCCTCAACAAGAAGATGCCAAGCATGAGTACAGCTTAGAACTAAATGAACTTACTGTTTGTCTTGAGAGAAAAGCAGAAAGGTCCTGAAAGCGTTTCTGTGGCTGATGGAAAGAATGCAACAACAAAAAGCTATCACCATCTCTTTCCTCTTCAAAGCTAATGGATACACTTGAAAAGGAATGGACAAAAATTCCAGGAGTATCCAGATCCTTAAGACGCTTCTTCTTATGTATTAGGGTTCCTTGGTTACAGTGAGGTTTCATCACCAGATTCTGACCTCCTTCTACTGAAAGGTGCTAGACCTCTGGGATGTGTGTAAACTTGCAAACCACAGCTAAAAGAATTCCTCCCTCTGCAATAAGCTGAAGAAAAGCAATTTAGGTTTCATGGTACTGTGGAGGCCGGGCGGAAATGTTGCATTGGAATCAAGGAAATAATAGGACCTGAAAAATGTCCCTTTGCAAGCAACACTTGAACCCAAAGATGCCTAAATGCCATTTTGATGCTCATTTTAGTTGAAAGGACACATATGATATGTTCTACACTATGTGGGGAAAGTTGGGTATAATTTTTCTTCTAAAAAATTAAGTACAGATAATTGATCACTGCATTTATACACCTGTAGCAGTGTCTCTGGAAAAATCCCTTTCCGTTAAGAGCCTCCCTTAAATGTCACACCTGATGGATGGTTCCTGAACTAGACAGTAGACTTGGCACACCTTCTCTTAGTCTTTTGATTCAGATTCAAAACTTACAGCACAAACCAGGTCAAAGTTACCTTAAATTAGAATTTATTACCATTTATTCCTTTTTATAAATTTCTATAGCTTATACTCATTTTTTTGTTATCGGTTGGTCTAGAGCTGCAAACATGGGTTTGTCCAGAGTACATTTTCAAACAAACAACTTTGTAACAGGAAAATGGTTCTGTGCACGTTCTTGGAAACACTTGCGTATGTACAGAAGGGAGGGGCTGATTATTTTTCTACAAAGTAATTTATGATTTTTAATTTTCTAATGTGCCTTGGACATGTGCCAAATGATGGAAAAGAAACAGTAAACTTTATGATTCTTGAGCGTGTCACGGTGTACTTTTTTGAGTTTGTTTTGCTAGGAAGATGTGTTTCTCAGCCTTTCTGCTATAAACATGTGCTTTGTATATGGAAAAATCTTCCCCCATTGGAGATACATTTTATTTTTCAGTTATAGATATAAGTACGACTGAAGCATGTAAACTGGATCATCTGGAGAGCACTACCCATGTACCCGGAGTAGGGCTGACCTAATCCAGTAAGCCCAGTGTCTAGGGTCCCCACAAGGATGTTTGAATTTCCTTTAACATCATCAGAAGAGCAAAACCGAATATAATACAGCTTCTTAGCCCAAACAAGAAACAAGCACTGTTGCTTTGCAAGTTTCTTTGTTCTATTTTTACTCCTTTCCCCCACTTTTAAACAAAACCACCTCATTGACTTAAGTTGCTGTGCTTCTCTACCATCCTAATTAAGAAACTTGACCCTATGCAGTTGATCAGCACGGCCATTTCCAAGATGCAAATACATATATTTGACACCACCTAATTTTTGGAGTGGTGCAATATAATATTGAAAACTTTCACATATACCCCCAATTAATTTCTAACAACTGTCCTGGCTGGTAGAATTGTCAAATGAGGAGCCAGGTTCATGGAAATAATAAGGGGGCTAATTTGTTTGCACCGTCAGAGCTGGTGTCAGGCCCTGGCTGGCAGAGTCACCTGAATTGGCAGATTCCAGCTCAGTGTGCCCTTCATCTGGAGATGTAAATGCCATGAATGGGGCTGTCAATCTTAGCGGAGAAGATTCCTCTTGAGCTACTTTGGTAATCAGCGGGGTGAGCTATCTGAAGTGATTACCTCAATTATTTTTAAAAACACTTGTGTTTTTCTCCAGTTACTTTCCCACTTACAAATAAATTTGACAACTCAGACATTGGTAATGCCCAAATTTCTGTTTTGTGTAAGAATGTTCTGAATTCAAAGTTAAATTAGAAAGTTGAGAATAACCACCCCCCCCACCCTGTGGACGGAAACGTACTCCACCCGCTTGATGCAATCAAGAACCTCTATCCTTGTACACAGTCACTTTCCATTCTCGCGTATCTCTGAAGGATGGGAGGCTGACAATCTTTAAACACATTCACATTGGTAGCTGCCATCAGGACAGTGGTTATTCTGCAAGAGAAAGTGTGTAGCAAACTTGCTGAGAATTGTCTAGTCTCCCTCCAGCATTTCTATGTAAATGAGACAAAACAAAATGTACCTGTAACTGGGATTTTTTTTTTCAAAATCCTTGATCAGATTTTACTTTTGATGATTTACCCTGTTACTCTGAAAAATTTTTGATGTTCTTAATGGTTCTACTCATTCGTTTATTCAGGGATACTAGACACTTTATTCTAACACTGACTTTCTTCAGCATCTATGGTTACAAATTTCAAGTCTCAAACATAGTAAAATCTCAAATATAGTTTAAACATATATCAGCAGTGTGCTAGCTAAAGCAGAGATTGGGATTGTAAACCACATTTCCCATCACTTTCCTGCTACTAATCCTATTCATCTCATTAAATGTTATGAACTTCCTCCAGGGCTAGGCCTCCCGGGACTAAGACATCTATCTATACAAGGTTACACCAAACAGCTCACCTGAGAGTTCAGTTTATTTATTTATTTATTTTTGGCTGTGCTGCGCAGCTTGCCGGATCTCAGTTCCCTGACCAGGGATTGAACCCGGGCCACCGCAGTGAAAGTGCCGAGTCCTAACCACTGGACCGCCAGGGAACTTCCTAGAGTTAAGTTTACGATTTAAATTTATGAGCACAGTTTTTCATAACCTGGTGGGAGTAAAGCACAATATAAGAGATGACATTTTTAAAAAATATATTTATTTATTTGGTTACGCTGGGTCTTAGTTGCAGCAGGCGGGCTTCTTAGTTGTGGCAGGCGAACTCTCAGTTGCAGCATGCACGTGGGACCTAGTTTCCTGACCAGGGATCGAACCCGGGCCCCCTGCATTGGGAGCACGGAGTCTTAACCATGCACCACCAGGGAAGTCCCAAGAGATGACATTTGCTTTAAGTTACCTGCAACCTTATCAGTGAAGACCCAGAACGTTTCTACCAAAATGTTTAACCACTAAACTGTCTCAACTGGATTTGAATCATTAGAAATCATTTCTCTTACAAACATGTTTACTAGTGTTGAAGTAATATTGCCAGCATGTCTCAGTTATTTTGGTAATTTTTTTCCAATGGATGTATCCTCTAGTTACAGAGGTTGTTTGGATAGGGGTCATATTTGTTAGATAATTTAGTCTCAATATGCTTTGAAAAGCATATTATAAATGAAGCCAAAGCTAGGAAATTTCCCACATTAAATGTAAGTACTATCTTCAGGGAGAAAAGCAGCTTACCTGCTTTCAGAACCTATGTCTTGGAAATATTAAAGTTGACTCAGCTTAGTCCATGAGTCTTAAATCCCATGATGTTACCGGACACTGCTATTTTCTTTTTACTGAAGATGACTGAGCAGCTTCTATTTCTGCTAAGGCCATTTTCCCACCTAACACTAATGTCACAATTACAAAGGATATATTCATGCTGCTGCACATGTTCGAAAGCTTTTGATAGGAAAGGAAAAAATCGAAAATGCAGGTCTTCTGTTCATTCTGCTATGGTTTTATTTTTATTTATTTATTTATTTTTTTGCGATATGTGGGCCTCTCACTGTCGTGGCCTTTCCCGTTGCCGGACGCACAAGCTCAGCGCCCATGGCTCACGGGCCCAGCCGCTCCGCAGCATGTGGGATCCTCCCGGACCGGGGCACGAACCCGTATCCCCTGCATCGGCAGGCGGACTCCCAACCACTGCGCCACCAGGGAGGCCCTCTGCTATGGTTTTAAAACAAGTCTGTCCAAATTGTTTTATTTTGCATAACAAGTTTATTTTTAAAAGGCATATAGACAGTAAACAAAGTAAACATCCCATCGAGATCTTAACTTCAGCTAAGTGTTATCTGTCCTAGAATTGCTCCATTAAGTTCCAGTCTCTAGACATCTTAAATTCAATAATCGTCATCTTCATCAGAGTCCATTACTTTTCTTCTGCTGAACTGGGGGGAAAATTAAATGAGTATCATAACATGTTTCACAAAGCATAACTCAGATTTTCTGAGAACACAAATTTCTACCTACTACAGGGAGACATTTCTGTCTGTCTTTAAAACAACTTAGTGTTTCAAAACAATAAGAGCCTTGAAAATTAGGCCCTCAATATATGCAACCTTTCTCCCCAAACTTCCCTGTGTTATAAAATGAAAATGTCTATGGGCTGAAACATGTTTGATATAGTACATGCAGATGCAACGCTTATTTAAAATATCAGTCTTTCTTTTGCCGTGTGCATTTGGGGAAACTTACTTTAACTGTTGTTTTCTTTTCTGTTTGTTGGCTTACTTTTTCGAGGATTTCTATTAAACCTTGTTCTGATACCTAGGATAACCACAGAGAAAAACAGTAGTTTTTTAAAACAAAGAATTGACCTCAGCAGACTGAACGGTTTTAGTCCTTCTGGGGTGCGGGGTAGAGGTCAAGAGGGAAGGAGACTGGGACAGCGGGCTGAAGCCACTGGCTATAACTCTTGGTTTAAGTTCCACATAAAATCTGCTCTGCTAGTCTTCATTTGAGGGAGGAAAAGTATCCATCAGTTAGCTTCCTCGAAAAATACAAAATTAACAGGTACTTAAGAACACCTTCATCACCACTGGCAGACAATGACAACCACCTACACCACTGTGTTAAGTGTCAGGGACAGAGATACACCATCTCTGCCCCTGAAACCTTGAGAAGCTTAAAAGCAGGAGACGAGTCACTCATAAACGGTGAGGCAGTCGTTGTCTCCTCCACACACATTCTCAGTGTAAGGGGTTCAGGGCGGGCTGACCCCCGTAGGCTGTGGCGGCGGCAGAGGGCTTCCCAGTGCGGGTGGGGCTCATCTGGGCCTTGAAGCAAGGTCAGGGATGCAGAATATACCCATCATGGCATTACAGCAACGCACATAATAACCAGGAATTTTAGCACCTCTTCATTTGCAAGACAAGTGTAACTTTACCCGTTTTAATTAGTATTATTGACAAACCTTGTTTCCAGTGTAGAAGCAATTTAGGCCAGCTGACCCTAATAGTCACTGGTTCCATAGCAATGTAAGAAAAAGAAAGAAGCAGAGGATTTTAGAAAAGACGGTTTAGGAAGGATGGTAGATACAACTATTCTCTCCTTTAAAAATTGCTTCAACAAGAACTCTGCAACCAGAAAGATAAAACTGACCTTCTGAAAATGTTTTGATAAAGTAGGTAACAATAGTTTAAAACTGCCTCAAGGCAGTCCAAGCTTACCTTCCCACTTAGTTGTCCATACCGTGCCATCTGTATAAGGTAATTCTCTACTGCTTTAGTTTTCTCAGGCTTTACAAGTGCTAAGTTACTTACTAAAAAGGAAAAAAAATATGTATCTATATACACACACACACAAAGAAGTCAGAACTAAATGCACTTGTATTATACCTTGAAACTAAGCACTGACATTTCCAAAGCCCTTCAGACTTATTCACGTCTTGAGACTAGCAAGGTAGATAAGGCAGATGCTATTGTTACTCCTCTTAAAAACGAGGAGGACTTGAGTTCAGCTGTGTCAATCTCAGTCAACACCACACAGAGGTCGTGGCAGAGCCAAGATTAAACTTGGGTCCTCAGATTCTAAGCTCCATGCTTAAAAAAAAAAATGCACTATCGCCCTCTGAAAAGCAATTTATATATTACTACACATATATAATCATAGTGATTCATCTAAGCCTGCCTCTTCTAAGCTGGGCTTCAAGTTACAATACAGAAGATACTGGTTCATTCTGATGGATCATTTAATGTTTTTCTACATGGTTTTTATGAAAAATTTTATTATGAAAAAACATACACTAAAATGGAGAATACAGGCATATCTCATTTTATTGAGCTTCACAGATACTGTGTTTTTCACAAATGAAGGTTTGTGGCAACCCAGCTTGGAGCAGGTCTATTGGCATCATTTTTCTAATAGCATTTGCTCACTTCATGTCTTTGTGTCACATTTTGGTAATTCTCACAATATTTTTGAACTATTATTCTTCTTATATATGTTATGGTGATCTGTGGTCAATGATTTTTGATGTTATTGCAAAAAGATCATGACTTGCTGAAGGCTCAGATGATGATTAACATTTTTTAGCAATAAGGTTTTTTTTTTTGCAATAAGGTATTTTTAAATTAAGGTATGTACACTGTTTTTTTAGACCTAAGGCTATTGCACACTTAATAGACTACAGTATAGTATAAACTTAACTTTCATATGCGTTGGGAAACTAAAAAATGTGTGTGACTCGCTATACTGTGGTGGTCAGGAACCAAAGCTGCAATATCCCCCAAGGTCTGCCTGTACAATAAACCAGAGCCCCCAATCACCCGTTGTCAACTACCAGCAACATTTTGTGACTACCTCGATTTAGGAGTTGTTTCCTATAAATTTTACCTAATACAGTCGTCCCTTCGTACCTGCAAGGACCCCATGAGGATGCCAAAATCCGAGGATGCTCAAGCCCTTATATGAAATGGTGTAGTACTATCAGCCCTCTGTATCTGTGGATTCTGACTCCACGGATACAGAGGGCCGACTGTATGCACTTGGAGATCATCTCATTGGTAGGAGAGAATGGAGCTGGTACTTCTAATAATGATTTAAGTACATTTCTTTAGGTTTATAAACTTAATATTTCTTACAAATAATCTGTATCTCACGTTTTAAGGTTAAACAAATATTTAATCTAGAGATAGCAACAATTTCATATATATCTCCCCATTCAAATAACTCAAGCCAATTTTATGGAAATAAAGAAAACTGAAGATGCTTACATCGGGCCCGGGCTGACTGATCCAGAACTTGGGCTAAGATACTGTTCCTCATTTCTGCTTCCCTACAACAAAAACAGGTCAAGCAAAATTAGAACTAAGCTGTCAGCATTCCTATTGAACATAGAAAAATGTAACGAATCCACTCTTACACTCAAAGGCCAGCATTATATTTTGTGAGTGTATATCTTTATGAGGTTGAAAGGTAAAGCTTCACATTTTCCTAATCAGAGTGGAGTTTCAGTTCAACCACGATTATAAACATTTATTAAGTACCTAGTGAGAGGTGCTAGAAATTTATAGTGAGATTTCAGGCAATTACAAGGACCAAGTAATTAATCCCTGTAATTTTCTTAGAGATAAAGAAGCTGAGGTCCACGGAGGAAATGTTAAGGAGACACAGGTAACTGTGGCCAAGGTAGGACCAGATCCCATATTTCCAGACTCTCAGTTCTAGTTTTTGGGTTGGGAGGGGAGTTAAATTATAACTCTGCTTCTATCCTTGCATCTTCCTACCTATCCAAGTAGGAACTATTTCAAGTTCACAGGATAGTGGTTTCAAACTTTTTTTAAGCAGAAATTGTTTTTCAAATGAAGCCCTTCAAGGAACTTAATACGTAACACAGACAAAAGCAGAGATTCTTTGGCTGAATTCGAAGGGGAGCTCGGGCTGGCTGTGCCTACTAATTGCCCCCATCTGAGGAGCTCTGGGGTTCACGGAACACAGACTGAAGCCTACTTCCACAGGCCATTTCCTTATCACTCCTGAGTACTGCAACCGTGCCACGAACTATTACTACATTTCACTAAATCTAAGAGGCCAGAGTAGAAAACACACCATAGTATTCTGTATCTCCAAGAATGAAAAACACCCTAGATGAGGTGTCTCATAGGAGACCCTCACTCAAAGCTGGGGTATCATCCCAGAGCAACATCCTCAATACATGGTAAACAAGAAATAAACCCGCTATGCAGAAAGGAACAGCAAGGAAGTGTGCGTAAAACGACCTTGGCCCTGAGTGGAGGAAGAAAAAAGTGTCTCTGAGAATTTGAACTTCAAGCTGTAGTCTTGCAGGTTTGCTGTTTGAATTCACAGCACCAGTGTGGAGAAAGGGGGAACCTCAAGCAGTGAATTTTTGTTGTTGTTGTTGTACGCGGGCCTCTCACCGTTGCGGCCTCTCCCGTTGCAGAGCACAGGCTTCGGACGTGGAGGCTCAGCGGCCATGGCTCACGGGCCCAGCCGCTCCGCAGCATGTGGGATCTTCCCAGACCGGGGCACGAACCCGTGTCCCCTGCATCAGCAGGCGGACTCTCAACCACTGCACCATCAGGGTAGCCCTCAAGCAGTGAATTTTAAGAGGTCTCAGGTTAGAAATGACCCACGTGATGGCAGAGGCAAAAGTAAATCCTCTTTGGAAGAATCCAGGACAAGAGCAATCAATTATGAGACACATTAGAATGTCAGATGTTAGAATGTGAAAAAAAGTGCACATCTTATAATCAGTGAAATTCACGCAGTAGTTTTATTTTCTTCTTAGCACTATCCCAGGTGCTTACCAGCTGTCTGCTCCCTCTAAGGTAAGCTACGTAAGGCCAGGAACCTTCTCCACCTTGCCTATCTCTGTAGTAGACACAACACAGTGCCTGACCGAGAGCAGGTGCTCAGTATTTGCTGGATGAACGAATGAGTTAAAAGGTAGCCCTGGGAGGTATGGCGTGGGGGCATGGGGAGTTTAATAGGCATAGTTTCCGATTTGCAAGATGAAAAAGGTCTAGAGATTTGTTGCACAACAATGAGAATACAATTCCTATGACTGAATTATACTCTTAAAAAGAGTTAAGATGGTAAATTTTATCTTATGTGGTTTTTTTTTAATCAGTTATTAAAAAAAAGGTAGCATGATGGGGTAACTAGGCATTCATTCAATAAACCTGCCAAGTGTGAGGTGCTCTGTGATATTCTGGGATAAAATAACATTGAGAATAGAATGAGCACTTACTAAATGTGAAGCAGGGAACCCCTACAGTCCTCACCACATACCCGTGAGGCAGTCTTATGATTATGTTGGTTTTAAGGTAATCACAGTTTAGCAGAGAAACATCTATCAGTAATTGCAATACAAAGTAATAAGTGCTGTGGGCTTCCATACATGTTTATTTAACAAACATAATAACAGTGATGATGATTTCTGGAAAAATCACTATGCCAGGAAGATCTTTAAGAGTCACACACCTATTAAGGTGACTAAAGTAAAAAAAAAAAAAAAAAAATTTGGTGAAACCATCCTTCAAAAAGTTCAGAGTTCCCACAGACACAGAGAACAGACCAAGAGATCGGTGTTGGGAGGTGGGCCAAATGAGTGAAGATTGTCAGAAAAGTATAAACTTCCAGTTATACATAAGTCATGGGGATGCATGTCCAGCATGGTGACTATAGTTAATAATACTATATTGCATGTCTGAAAGTTGACAACGGAGTAGATCTTAAAAGTTCTCATCACGAGAAAAAAAGTTTGTAAGTATGTGTGGTGATGGATGTTAACTAGACCTATTGCGGGGATCATTTCACAATATGTACAAATATGGACTAATTATGCTGTACACCTGAAACTTACGTCGTATGTCAAGTACTCCTTAATTTAAAAAAAAGAGCCACTACATTAAAAACAAAAAACAGTTCAGAGTTCCAGCCCGTACCTTTGCTTTGCTTCCTGTTGTGCTACATCGCCAGGGTCCTGAAAAAACAATTTTACCTTTTAGTAATTTCACAGAGGAAAAAAACAGGAACTCCTATTTTCTTTCTGATACCTAACAGGCTCCTGCAGTGGTAGAGACGGCTTACCCAATAATTAAAAGCCGGGCCTCACAAAAGTCAAACTGATAGTTTCCACTTACTACAACGTTTTGATAAGCTTCTAACATCACAATCTAAGAGAATGTTTTAGAATACAAACAACCATTAGGGAGAAGAGTCCTTGCTCTACGAAACCGTGTTTTACGTGGTAAGAATAATTTCTGTAAAAGCAAATGTGCTTCGGTATTGGGGAGGGCGCTGAAGATTCAAACAGCCCTTCCTTCCAGACCATCCCGCTCCACCCCTAACACATTACTCCCCTTCCTCTTTGCAGTAGAGCCCTTACTTGGGCGTTTTAGCTACGGGATTAGTTTAGTGCCTGGCCGTCCCCGGGACTGTCAACTCCATCAGGCGATGTTCCCCGCTGTACCCTCAGCACCTGGCACACAGCAGACCCTTGGGTCGGAACAATTAAATTCTAGAAAA
>NW_006798798.1:3400398-3417536 GCF_000442215.2 Lipotes vexillifer | reverse complement strand
TAGAAAACATTCGGCAGAAATGCTAGTCGAAGCAGGCTAGATCCACGAGCTAAAGGCATCGAGAGACCCGAGGAGCTGAGAATTCTGTTTGGGACCAATGCCTGCCCGGACGAGAACCAGCCCCTGCCCGGGAGAGGCCCGCGCCCGACCCGCCCAGGGCAGCACATGGTCCGCTGGCCGCCCGAGACCCCGCGCGGCAGGGAGAGGGGCAGAGCCTGCTCAGAAGCGACCAGGAGGCCGCCGGCGGCGGAGACTGGGTCCTCGGTCGCGGGGAGAGCTGGGGCGTCGGGGCCTGGAGCCTCCGCCCGGGGCCGCGCCTTCCACCTTGGGTGAAGGCGGCGCCCCTCAGGGGGCGGGCCTGGCGGAAGGGTGGGCGCGCTCACCCCGTGCTTGGCCTGCAGCTCGGCCAGCCTGTGCTTCCTCAGCGCCTCGAGCTCCTCCTCCGCCATGGTGCGGCCGTCTGCAGCGAGCGGCCGCGGCCACGCTCCAGCCCACTCCAGAGACCGCTAGCAGCCCCTCAGCGCGCGCGCCACCCTCCCCACTGCGCAGGCGCCCGCAGCTCCCAGGCATCACCAATCCAGCCCGGAGCCGCGCCGCGCGCCCCAGCCAGGGTGCGGGGAGAGGCCCGATTCCGCGATGGCTGGCCGCGGCTTGAGGGGAAGAACAGCTTCGCGGAGCCTTCCGGACTTCGGTTCCACCTCCCGCTGCAAATCTGTGCTCTGCGCGCGCGGCCGCCAGCCGGGCAAAGATCTGACTGCGTGTGGGCAAAGATAGTAACCTGGAAACAGGCCATCCTCAACAAGTATAATAATAGGTAAAATTTGTTGGTGGCCTGTAATGTGCTAGGCTCATGTTGTCTTCATTTACAGATGAGGATCCGGGCGCTTAGAAACGCTAAGCGGAGTGATGGAAATGTTCTAAAACTGGATGGTGGTGATAGTTGCACAATTTTAAAATTTGTTCAGAAATATTAAATTGTACCCTTAAAGTGGGTTGGGAGTGGGGCTGGAGCAAATAGAGACTCTCTGGTCATCCTGCCGTTACGAAGCCAAGTTAAAACAAACTTGGAGGCTGAGAGTCGGAATCAGATGGGCCTTTCCTCAGAGGTTGGCTTGGGGGCTGTGGGATGTGGTGTGAACTCCGGGACACTCCACACACGCACACACACACACATACACACACACACACGCTGTCCTGGGGCGCGCCGCGCACACACACACACACACACACACACACACACACGCTGTCCTGCGGTGAATTCCCTGGCGGTAAAAGTGAGCCTTTGGAATGGGGACATTGGTGTGTGTTGGCTGGAATGTCAGCTCCCTAACCCTATGTCATGCATGTGCTGACTTTTCAGTTGTGACAAAATGTAAAATTTACCACTTTAACCATTTTAAGTTCACAGTTAAGTAGTTTTAAATGCGTTCACCTTGTGCAATCTCTAGGACTCTTTTCATCTTGTAAAACTAAAACTGTGCCCTATCCCCCCTTCCCCCCAACCCTTGAACCATTCTACTTTCCGTCTCTGAATTTGCCTGTTATAGGTACCTATACAAGTAGAATCATACAACATTTGTCCTCTTGTGACTAGCCTACTTCACTTAGCATAATGTCTTCAAGATTCATCCATGTGACACCGACCAGGGTTCTTGGCCTTCCCCAGTCAATAGAAATTGATCAGAGGCTAGACAAGAAATTCAGGCAAGGCTTTATTGGGGCCCCTGCTGCAGCAGGAGGGACAGAGAACAAGTAACAGGTTCCCTTGTTCACTCCCCGGGGCTGATGAGCTTGTTCCTTATATGGGGTGAGGGTAGGGGTGTGTCCAGGGGTTGGGCCAGAGGGGAGGCTTAGGTGTTTTGCCCACCCCTTTGGTGGTGGTGACTGCAGGAGGCATGCACAGCACCCTGCTTATGCTCCCGACACCCTGTTTTTGCACCCAACTCTTCAGAAGTGGCAGTTGGGCTTTTTGGTCTCTTTGTACCTTGTCCAGAATTTGCCCCAAATGCACATGTGCACAGTTATTTTTAGTCCCTATAGCTTCTTTGTATTTTGTTGCTTGAGGAGAGGTTTGTCCAGGTGCAAGCACTGCAGCAAAGGGTCCCAGGTCCCAGCCTGTCTCACATATTGTTGCATGTGTCAGAATTTCTTTCCTATTTAATAACATTTCTCTCTCATATATATATATATATATATATATATATAACCACATTTTGTTTGCCCATTCATCACTTGGGTTGTTTCCTCTTTTTTAAAAAAATTTATTTTTATTTTTGGCTGCTTTGGGTCTTTATTGCTGCGCGCGGGCTTTCTCTAGTTGCAGGGTGCAGGGACTACTCTTCACTGTAGTGTGCGGGCTTCGCATTGCGGTGGCTTCTCTCGTCGCAGAGCACAGGCTCTAGGCGCGCAGGCTCAGTAGGTGTGGCTCACAGGCTCTAGAGCTCAGGCTCAGTAGTTGTGTCACACGGGCTTAGTTGCTCCACAGCATGTGGGATCTTCCCAGGCCAGGGCTCGAACCCGTGTCCCCTGCATTGGCGGGCGGATTGTTAACCACTGCGCCACCAGAGTAGCCCGAGGTTGTTTTCTCTTTTTGGCTCTCCTGAATAATGCTGCTATGAACATTGATGTATAAATATCTCTTTCAATTCTTGGGTATAGAGAATCCATGTGTTTTGAATTTAACATTCTTAAACGTTAAGGATGCTTTTTCTCTAATATGTAAACAGGCAAGATTTTGGGGGAAGAGATGATAAAAACGGCAGTCTGGAGTCGACTTCTATTTCCGGGTGTCACGTTTTGAGACCCTTTGTGGATGGGCTGTACAATGGACCATGTGATGGGTCATGTGACTTCCACTCACAGGGGAAGATGCAGCCCTACCTGGGCTGATGCCTGAGTGGCACACACCCATGAAGAAGGAAGGAAACCAGATAAGAGACGGGGCTTCTCACCTCATTCCTTAAATAAAATTCCTTATTTAAAAAATAAGTCACAAAACAAAGATAAATTCCTTTTTTTTTTTTTTTTTTTTTGCGGTACGCGGGCCTCTCACCGTTGTGGCCTCTCCCGTTGCAGAGCACAGGCTCCGGACGCGCAGGGTCAGCAGCCATGGCTCACTGGCCCAGCCGCTCCGCGGCATGTGGGATCCTCCCGGACCAGGGCATGAACCCGTGTCCCCTGCATCGGCAGGCGGACTCTCAACCACTGCACCACCAGGGAAGCCCAAGATAAATTCTTTATGTAGTTGTGTGACTAGTTTAGGGCAGATATGAAAGGACTCTCTGTCAGACCCATTTGGGTTTCTTCATCAGCCTGTTCAGGTTTTCTGTTTCTTCTCAAGATAATTTTAATTGCTAGAGAACCATTCATTTCATTCAGGGTTTCACATTTTAGAAACATCTGTCTATCACATCTGTATCTGTGGTCATATCCCTTTTAGGGATTGTTGACTTGATTGTTTATTTGGGCTATTGTTTCTTTGTGTTTCTTGATTATGCTTTCCAGCTATTTTAATATTTTGCTGTTTTTCTTTTTTCCCCAAGGAGCTGAAATTTATCAGTACTGATTGCTTTCTTCTTTATCTATTTATTTCTACCTCCTTTTCATATTTCCACTGTTAATTTCTTTCTGGTTCCTTCAGATGAATATTCTATTTGTTTGTTTTTATTCTTTCTTGTTTAATAATGAAAATATTTAAGGAATGAATTTACTTGTGAGTACAGGTGTGTGTGTGTGTGTGTGTATGGTGATTTCAATTGTCTTATTTTTTTCTCTTTCACAATATCTTAAAACATTTTCCTATTTTGTAAAGGTAATAATAATTTCTTTAAACCCTGGTCAAAATAATATGGTTAAAAAAAGTCAGTTGTACGTGAGGAAAAGCAGCTATTCCTGGCCCACTCCTACCCAACCCAATCTTAGTTCCCCAAAGGTAAAACTTTACCTCCAGCTTGCTCTGTAGTTATTCCTTCATTTAGTCTTTTATTAACTATGTATTGAGTGCCTGCCTTCTATGTACCTAAGCAACTGTTTTAGGTACCAGTGTATATAGAGGTGAATGAAAACAGGGAAGCATCACTGCATCCCCCCCACATAGTACTGGTGGAGTGGAGATATAGTATAAATATAGAAATAAAGGACAGAATATGTATATTAGATGTGATAAGTCAAGTTCTACAGAGGAAAAAAAGTCAGGTAGTGGGGATAGAGAGCAGTGGATCAGGGAAGTGTTCACTGAGATGGTGACTTTTGAAAAAAAACCTGAAGGAGGAGAGACAGAGTCACAGAGACATCATATGGAAGAGAATCCCAGGCAGAAGGAACGCAAGGACCCTGAAGTAGGAGCCTGCCTGAAATGTTTAAGGAACTACAAGAGAGCCATTGAGGCTGGACTGTAAACTGCGTGTGTGAGGAGAAGGCAAATGCAGCATCAGGAAATGAGTTAAGAGGCTATTTATTTTTAAAAATTTTATTTATTTATTTTTGGCTGCGTTGGGTCTTTGTTGCTGCGCGCGGGCTTTCTCTTGTTGCGTCGAGCGGGGGCTACTCTTCGTTGCGGTGCGCAGGCTTCTCATTGTGGTGACTTCTCTCGTTGAGGAGCACGGGCTCTAGGCGCGCAGGCTTCAGTAGTTGTGGCATGTGGGCTCAGTAGTTGTGGCTTGCGGACTCTAGAGCACAGGCTCAGTAGTTGTGGCACACGGGTGGCTTATTTGCTCCATGGCATGTGGGATCTTCCCAGACCAGGGCTTGAACTCGTGTCCCCTGCATTGGCAGGTGGATTCTAAACTGCTCTGCCACCAGGGAAGCCCCAAGAGGCTATATATTTAAATAACATACCTATGCTATGATGTCTTCATTTATATAGTTTAGACATTTTCTAATCTCCTGATGGAGAGGGATTTGACACACTCCACAACTCCTACTTTTCTTCCTTAGTTTCCTAATACACATATTACTATTTTCAGTTCCAAAGTTGTATATTGTTTAAGCAACACACTTATACCTTCTCTTTCTTATTCCATCAGGTATAGACAGTGTCTCTTGACTCCCAGCTTTAAAAGATGAAGATGCCAGCATCTCTAACCTTCCAGTAAGTTTGCATCCTTTTTTCTACATTCTCAGCTTCTATTACCTGTGCTATATCTTATTCATATTCCAATCTGTAATCATAATTCAGGCTTTTTTTCCTTCCTTTTCACTGAGATATAATTGACCTACAGCCCTGTATAAGTTTAAGGTGAACAGCATAATGATTTGACTTAGATACATCGTGAGATGATTACCACAGTAAGTTTAGTGAACATCCATCATCTCCTATAGATACAAAAAAAAAGAAAAAGGAAGAAAAGAAAAAATATTTTTTCCTTGTGATGAGAACTCAGGATTTACTCTCTTAACGATTTACATACGTAACATAAAGCAAAGTATAATTATATGAATCATGTTGTACATTACATCCCTAGGACTTCTTTACCTTATAACTGGCAGTCTCTAACTTCTGACCACCTTCATCCAATTCCTCCTCCCCTCAAACCCCCTTCCCCCTGCCTCTGGTAACCACAAATCTGATCTCTTTTTCTACAAGTTTGTTTGTTTGAAGTATAATTGACCCACAGCACTATGTTAGTGCCTGGTGCACAACATAGTGATTCAACATTTCTATCCATTACAAAATGATCACCATGATAAGTCTAGTTACCGTCTGTCACCATACAAAGATATTACATTATTATGGACGATATTCCCTATGCAGTACATTTTGTCCTGTGACTCATTTATTTTGTAACTGGAAGTTTGTACCTCTTGATCTCCCTCACCCATTTCATTCCTCTCTCCACCCCAGCTCTCCTCTGGCAGCCACTTGTTTGTTCTCTGTATCTGTGACTCTGTTTCGGTTTTATCTATAACTGCTTTTCAGTTCACTTGTTTTGTTTTAGATTCCACATATAAGTGAAATCATATGGTATTTGTCTTTCCCTGCCTGACTTATTTCACGGAGCATAATACCCTCTAGGTCCATCCATGTTGTCGCAAATGGCAGGATTTCCTTCTTTTTTATGGCTGAATGATATTCTGTTGTATACATATGCCTCATTTTCTTTATCCATTCATCCATTGATGGACACTCAGGTTGTTTCCATGACCTGGCTCTTGTGTATAATGCTGCAATGAAATTGGGGTGCCTTGTTTTTCTTTATCAAAGAAAACTGAACGTTTCTAAACTCTCCATCATATCATGTGTTCTGACAGACTCTACTTTTCTTATCAGATACCTGTCTTCCTCCTCTCTCTTTAATCTGGACACATTCCTCTCTAGGCCTGTTGCATTCCTGTCATTCTGGATTTCCCTTTGTTGCTATTTTAGGTTGTATCCTGTTTTTTGGATTTCCTGTTTTCTTTCCTGGTTTAACCCCTCATCTTTTTGAAGCACATCTTCAAGTAGTTTTCTAAGAAAAAGAGCTAGTAGGTAAAATTTCTATGTTCTTGCATGTCTGAATATTTAATCTTATACTTTAATTCTTCGGTTAATTATAAACTTCTAGAAAAAAGAATTTTCCCTCTGAATTATTTTAAATTAAAAAATTAAAAAATGATTTCCTATTTTCCCTTACAGCTTTGTTATGTATCAGTTGTATTTCTTAAATTCCTTACTTTTCATTTTGAAAAATATCAAATCTATTAAAAAATGGAAGGAATAGTGAAAAGAACACCTATATGTCCTTCACATAGATACACTAATCATTAAGATTTTGCCACATTTGGTATATCTTTCTGTCTACACACATGTGGTGTGCATGCACACACACACACACACACACACCACACACAAATGCACATACGCATGCTCAGTTTTTCTGAACCATTTGAATGTAACTTTCAGATATCATGTCACTTCACCCCTAAGTATATATATCCTAAGAACAAAGACATTCTCATGCATAACTACACTACAGTTATTGCACTCAATAAATTAATGTAGATAAAATAATATCATCTAACTGATATACAACCCACTTTTGTCTCTCTCTAATTGTTCAAATAAACTTCTCCACAACTCTCTGTTTTCTTGTCAATCCATGATTCAGTTGTGTTTAGTAGTCAATCTCTTTGAAGGTATATCTCATCTGTTTTCTAACATTTGGTGTTGGTGATAAAAAATCTGAATTTTGTTCCTTCATAAGTGGTATTTTTTTCCTTGTGGAAGCCTCTAGAGTATTTTCTTTTTTTCCCAGTGTTCTAAAATTTTGCAGACATGTGGGTCTTTTTAAAGACCTTGTGCTGTTTGCTCTGTAGGTACTTTCAATCTGAAAACTTGTAACTTTAACCTTTCGGAGATTTTGTTGGATTGCTCATTTGATAATGTTTCCCCTCTGATTTCTCTCTTTATCTGGAATGCCTGTAAAACTGGACCTCCTGGAAAGGTCTTCTGAGTCTCATTTCTTTCTTGTCTCCTATCTCATGGTCTTTTTGCTCTGCTTTCTGGAAGATTTCTTCTGTTTTATCTTCTGGGCCTTCAATTTATTTCAGCATCATATTTTCATTCTGTAAGAGCCCTTTCTTGTTCTCTGATTGTGCTGTTTACTTAGCATCTTGTTTTTGATTTTGAATGCAATAACTTCCTGAATATAGTTATGATTGTAATTAGAAAAAAATTTTTAATTCTCTTCTATTTCCTGAATTAGTTCTCTTTCCTTTGAGGTTGTTTTTTTCCTGTTTGTGGTACTTTTTAAAGGCAGCCCTTAGCAAATGAATACAAATTTCTGTCTCTTTCTTTCCCTCCCTTCCTTCTCTCCTTCCTTCTTCCTTCTTTCTCCTCCTCTTCCTCCTCCTCCCTTTTCTTCTTTGTTATTTAATGGAAGAACTCTCAGGTGTTTCACTTGCAGAGTTGATCTTTCGAGCCCCTGCATTCTGAACGAGGGGAGGAGCTAAGGACTGGACTGTTTAAGACAGAGCCTTTGGAGTAATCCCAGTGTTTTTGGCCTGGTCTCACTTACGTACTCTGTCTTATGCCTCTCTGGAATTCTGTAGGGAAGATCGGCAACCTCCTCTGCGGTGTGTCATCTGTCATTACTTCTGTATCAGCTTGACACAGTCTCACAGTTGTTTTTAAAAACTTTCTTCCACTGATGGACAACTTCCTGTTCTCTTTGTCATTGTGGATTTATTCCCATTTTAGTCCTTTACTATCATTTTTGTAGGGTATTAGGGGGAAGAAGAGAAAAACTGAGTGGCCAGCCCATCATTTTGAAAATAGCACTTATTTTCTTGTCTCCAACTTGCAGTTTTGATCTTTTTAGCTGAGAAGTTATTTAGGAGGCTTGTATCAGTCAGGATGGGCTAGGCTATGCTGTATAACAAAACTCTCAAAATATTAATGGCTTAAAACGGCAAAAGTTTATTTCTTGCTCACCGAGGTTGGCTGGGGGCTCTGCTCCAGGTCTCCCTACTCCGAGACCCAGGCTAACAGAGCAGCTGCCATCTTGCTGTTGCCAGTTGCCATGGCAGAGATAACCTAGTGAATCATGCACTGTCCCTTTAAGTTTCCACCCAGAAGTGATACCCATCATTTCTCTTCATATTTCATTGGCCAAAGAAAATCATTTGACTATTCTTAACATCAAAGGGGGTGAAGAAGTACAATCCTACCCTGTGCCTAGAAAATGGAAAGCTGGAAATGTCTGTTGAACAGTACAGTAAACCACCAGAAGATTGTAAAATTTCAAGTGTTTGAATTCTAAAACCTTTTAACACTTGAATTAAAAAAAAAATTGCGCTGGAATCAGAGAATGTAGGGTTGTATAAAATTCCTGAGATTGTTTTCATTGCATTATTTGGGACTGATTTTTTAAAATGCTTTATGGGATTGGGAAAGGTGTACCCTTTGTTGGTTGTAGACAAGTTTGACACATACACAGCATGAAGCTATTTATATCTTCTATATACCTGTTAATTTTTTAATATACCAGATCTATCAAAGACTAAAGAATTATTTAAAGTTCTTACCATACTATTGTGTTTCTATAGATTTCTCCTTGTTTTTATAACAGTTGTGCACTCATATTTACCTTGTAAGAGTTCATAGTAGCTATGCATTTTCTATTTTGTTCAAATAACCTTTGTCTCAATTAATAGGACTTTTATTTTATTTGTTTATTTATTTATTTTAAAATTAATTAATTAATGTATTTATTTTTGGCTGTGTTGGGTCTTCATTGCTGCTCATGGCTTTCTCTAGTTGTGGTGAGCGGGGGCTACTCTTCGTCACAGTGCGTGAGCTTCTCATAGCAGTGGCTTCTCTTGTTGCAGAGCACCAGCTCGGCACGTGGGCTTCAGTAGTTGTGGCACTTGGGCTCAGTAGTTGTGGTGCACAGGCTTAGTGGCTCCCTAGCATTTGGGGTCTTCCCGGACCAGGGCTCGAACCCATGTCCCCTGCATTGGCAGGCAGATTCTTAACCACTGCGCCACCAGGGAAGTCCCCTAATGGGACTTTTAAATTCTTGTTCCATTGCCACATGTCTTCTGTACTCTCTTAGGATCTCAAAGTGCTTTTTATAATTTAAAATTTTTTTTTAATTTTTAATTTTTTAAAAGTGTTATTGAATTTGGTGATGATTTCCTGGATATGACACCAAAAGCATAGGCAACAAAAGTAAAAATAGATATATTGGACTTCATCAAAATTAAAACTTTCAGGACACTATCAACACAATGAAAAGGCAACCTACAGAATGAGAGAAAATTTTTGCAAATGGTATATCTGATAAGGGGTTGATGTCTAGAATATAGAGAACTCCTACAATTCAACAGTGAAACAACCCAATTCAAAATGGGCAAAGGACTTGAATAGACATTTCTGCAAAGAAGATATACAAATGGCCAACAAGCACACGAAAAGGTGCTCAACATCACTAATTACTAGGAAATGCAAATCAAAACCACAGTGATAGGGAACTATAGTCAATATCTTATAATAACCTATAATGGAAAAGAATCTGAAAAAGTATGTCTATATATCATATATATATATTATATATATATATATATATATCATTTGATGTACACCTGAAACTAATGCAACATTGTAAATCAACTATACTTTAATTAAAAAAACAAAACCACAGTGAGATACCACCTCACAACCATTAGGATGACTACTATCAAAAACACAGAAAACAGCAAGTGTTGAGGAGATTGTGGAAAAATTGGAACCTTTGTTCACTGTTGTTGGGAATGTAAAATGGTGCAGTTGCTATGGAAAGTAGTATGTTGGTTCCTCAAAAAAATTAAACATAGAATTACCATATGATCTAGTAATACATTTTTGGGTATATACTCAAAGGAATTGAAATCAGGGTCTTGAAGAGATATCTGCACACCCATGTTCATAGCATCATTATTCACAATAGCCATAAGGTGGAAGCAACCCATTCACCCATTGATGAATGAATGGATAAACAAAATGTGGTATAGACATACAACGGAATATATTCAGCCTTGAAAAGGAAGGCAATTGGAACAGGTACTACAACATGGATGAACCTTGAAGTTGTTATGCTAAGTGAAATACGCCAGTTACAAAAAGGCATGTACTGTATGCCTTTTACTTATATGAAGCACTTAGATGCTGTGGACTGAATTGTGTCCACCCTAAATTCATATGTTGATGCCCTAACTCCCAATGTGGCTGCATTTGGAGACAGGTTCTTTAAAGAGGTAATTATGGGTGGGGCCCAATATTGCTAGTGTCTTTATAAGAAGAGACCAGGGATGCATGCACACAGAGAAAAGGCCATGTGAGGACACAGTGAGAAGATGGCCATCTCCAAGCCAAGGAGAGAGATCTCAGGAGAAACCAAACCTGCCAGTACTTGATCTTGGACTTGTAGGCTTCAGGACTGTGAAAAAATAAATTTCTGTATTTGAAGCCACCCAGCCTGTGGTAATTTGTTATGGCAACCTTAGCAGATTAATATACCAGAGTCGTCAAATTCATAGAGACAGAAAGTAGGATGGTGGTTTCCAGGGTCTGGGAGGAGAAGGGGATGGAGAGTCATGTAATGGGTACAGGGTTCAAGTTTGGCAAGATAAATTCTGGAGATTGGTTGCATGACAGTGTGAACGTGCTTAACACGGCTAAGCTGGACATTTAAAAATGGTTAAGATGGTAAATTTTATACTATGTACATTTTATCACAGTTAAAAATAAACATGTTTTTAACTGTGATAAAATACACATAATATAAAATTTACCTTCTGCCATAGCCCTATTTTTCTCTCCTTTATAGCAAAACTGACAAAAGTAGTTTCTGTTTGCTATCTCCATTTCTTCATGGCTCACTTTCTCTTGAACCATTCCAATTAGGATTTTCTGAAGCTGCCTTGTTCAGGGTTACTGAGATAATTCCAATCCATCAGCAGCAATGTTGCTCTCTCGCTCCTCCTTGAGATACTTGCCCCGTGATCTCCTGGTTTTCCGCTCGCTTTTCCTTTGTAGGATGGGGCTCGCCCCTCCTCCTGACTTGATCTGCAAGTTACCCCAGGACTCTGCCCCAGGCTTTTTATACTCACCCCCTGGCAGTCTCATCCAGTGCCATCTATACACTGGTGAATTTCAGGTTCTATCTCCAGCCCACCCTCCCTTGGAACCCAACGCAGAACATCCACCCGCCCACCCCACATCGTCGCAAGGATGTCGACCGGGCATCTGAAATGCATCATGCCCCGGACAAATCCTGACTTCTCCTTCAGAACCTGTCTCCCTCCATTGTTTGCCATCTCAGTAAATAGCACCACCTTGCAACCAGATTGAAAAACAGGCACCCTCGTAACTGCGCACCAGAGATCTTGGAGTCACCTTGACCCCCCTCTTTCTGTCTCACCACACATCCAACTCACCCGAGTATCCTGTTGTCTGTCTTCAAAATCTCTCCAGGGCCCAGCTCCTCCCCGCCTCCTCTTCTACCACCTGCCTTGGCCAGGCAAGCTCCTCTCATCTGGACGACTGCAGAGGCTTCTGAGTTAAATGAACAAATGAATAAATGCTATGAGTGTTGAAATTAGCGACATGAAATATAAATGTGTATGCCCGAGGGCGCCATCTGAAATGTAATTGAACGTTTTTGTCTGCAGGCTGCAGGTGAGAATAGGTGATCATATATCAGCATATGTAACCCAGAGATCTAGCAGTATGCCCGCATCCCTCTCACCCAGTAGCTAATGTATACCTGGTAAAAGACCGCTAGTATCATCAGGAAGTCTGCAGACACACAGACGTGCATCTCTGTTGACTAACTGAAAGTACAGTAGTATGGCCGTTAGAACTTTAAGAGAGAAATCAGAGAATCTGAGATACTGACCACGCGAATAACCAGATTATCGGAGAATGAGCTGCTTTGCTTAGGATGGTTGGTGGTTCTGAGAGGAGCAAGTGTGGTCCTAGTTTCAAAGAGTATGTGTATGACCCCCCCACCCCACCCCCAAGCCGCATCCTCTTCCCATACCTATCTTGGTAGCAGAAACAGCTGGAGTTTAATGGTCTATTAATTTATTTAGATTTGGCCAAAAGGGACACATCCAAGTTATGGCACTAAAATGTTTCTGCTCTTGGGGTGGATACTCTACATTAAAACATCCTGTTGCCGAGAAGAAGCAACTCTTGAAGGTGGACCGGTGGTGGGAGGCTGAGAGTGGGGTGTGACCAGGTGTCTTGAGACGAGTTGCTCACTGATGGGCGGAAGGTGTTACACCTTTTGGGTGACGCAGTCTCCTCGGTACCACATGAGTCAGGTGCTGGCCGTGCTAGGACGAGGCAGAACCCAGAGCAGTAGCAGAACTGTTGGGAGGGGTCTGAAACAGAACTGGAGGAGCTTCTGGCAGTGGCTGTGTGGAAGGTAAAAAGAGAGAGAGAGAGAGAGAGAGAGAGAGAGAGAGAGGGAGAGAGGGAGAGAGGGAGAGAGGGAGAGAGAGAGAGAGGGAGAGAGAGGGAGAGAGAGGGAGGGAGGGGAGGGTCGCCACTCAGCGGGGAGGGCTGCCTCTCAGCATCACTTCTGTGACCTGTTTCAGGATGGACACAGGTGATGTGGACAGGTCATCGTTGTGTTTTCCATCACTTGCAGTAGGGGCACAGATAGTCCCAGTGTCACACAGAGGCAGAGCCTACAGAACAAGTCTGTCCCTCTGAATGTTCAGCCCCATCTTTCTCCTCCCAGGACAGGCCACCTACTCTGCTCAGGTGCCCAGGGATCCCTTAGTGCGTAGAGTCCTGATATGTCCTGCCAGCAGCAGAGGGAGCCCGCACTCTACCGAAAGGGATTAAGTTTCTCATTAGAATACAAAGCAGAAAATACAATAACGGTGTTTTTTGCCACACAGTATGTCCTTACAGATGAAGCTTTAATCTCCCTCATACATCTCCGTTGCTGTAAATTCCTGCTCTATTATGGTACCATATGCCGTGATTCCCTGGGAGAAAGCCACAGTAAGCTTGGCGGCGAGCTTGGGCTTCTGAGCTGTTTGTGCCGCGTGTTGAATCACATATTATCTCACACTTAAAGGTATGTCTTAATAAGCTCTTTTGTATCAGTTTATTAGCCACAATCCTGCAGTTGATCAGTTATGTCATGGAAGGGTACCACAGAGCTCACTGACAATTACGAGATGTAAGAGGCAGAAGGAAAGTTAGGCTTGAAACACAACAGAGTGCAGTTCATCTGATGGTCTAGCAGCTGCCGATTCGCCTTCTCATCTGTTTCTAAGTAATAGATATTGATGCTTCTCTGCTCAGAGCAGGCCTACTGTACATGCAGTTGCCCACAGTGCACAGAACGGCATTTTTTCAAAATCCTTTCCAGCTCACTGTTAAAGGCACAATGTCAGATGTCAGGACCCACAAGGGTTACTCTTGGAGCTAAGCCACACCATCATTGTTCCTCACACTGTGCTCTTTCTGGGAAAAAGAAACATGTTCGCCTTTTGCCTAATTTCCCTCCCAAAGCAACTGACCAAGTTCTGAAACCACTCTTAGGAGGAAAAAGACCCCTCAGGTCCTGTATCCTTTATGATGACAGCTGTCATCTGTGCCTGGTGGGAAAGGGGGGCCAACAGGAAACATTTAGAAAACAGTTTTTCACCTAAAACCAGTCATGGAGTCTGACTTCAAAAGCAGTTCCACTCAAGCTTCTGTGGCCACTTGCTGGGCTGGCAGCTTCTTTCTGAGGATGGTCTCCATGCCACAGGGTGAGGGTACCACCATGTTACCCTGACTAGGACCTCCTTCTCCTAGCTGGAAAGCTAACAGGCACAGGGCCAGTCTAAGAACCTCCCAGGCCCCAGAGGTTCTTCTTTTGGATCCCCTACTACAAAAGATGTCAAAAAAATGGAAATGCACCCCTATCCCACATCATGAGAATGTATAAATAAATAATAAATGACAATATGGGCATGGAAACTAGTTGATGTATTATGTCTCATCAAGTGTATTAATCCTGACATTGCACTGTTTTCTCTATAGTTTTGTGCTGATACCTTTTTTTCCTCCTAGGCTGTGTACATACCCTTGGGTCTTTGGAGCTCTCTGAGTTCTGAGCTCTGCTCCTTGAGGGGAGGGAGCGGGGCGGGGAGTGGAGAGGACTTGGTGCAGAGGATGGATGCTGAATGGTTGCGGGCCAAGATGAAGTTTGGTCCTAGCCCTCACCAGCCTGGTCCAAAGAGAACCAACCTCATGGGAAATTAAGAGGACCCTTACCTGTCCTTAAATAAAACCAGAGAGATTCTCACCTGTTTGTAAAAAAGGTGCAGAGAATGGGAATACCTTTTCTAGTAACATGCTCATTCATTCATTCATTCATCCCCTCATTCAAAAAGCATTTTTTTGGAAACCCTACTAAGTGCCAAGCCTAGTGCTCGGCATTTGGGAAATAAAGGCAGGTAAGATGCAGTGCCTGCCCTCAGGAGCACACAGTTCCTCAGTCCCTCTGTCCTGGGGCTGCTGTTGGTCAGCCTTCCAGGACCCACCCTTGCCTCCATAGCTTCCACAGATATATTCCTGGCTGTTATGAGCTGAGTTGTGTCCTCTAGAAATTCCTATATTGAAATCCTAACTCTCAGTGCCTCAGAATGTGATTATATTTGGAGGTGGGGCCTTTAAAGAGGTGATTAAGTTTGAATGAGGTCATTAGGATGGGCCCCAATCCAATATGAATGATGTCCTTGTAAGAAGAGATTAGGACACAGAGACACACAGAGGGAGACCACGTGGAGACGCTCGGAGACGATGACCACCTACAAGCCAAGGAGAGAGGCCTCAGAAGAAACCAGCCCTGTTGACACCTTGAATTCAGACTTCTAGCTTTCAGAACTGTGAGAGGATAAATTTCTGTACTCTTGTTGCAGCAGCCCTAGCAAACTAATGCACTGGTTCCATAGGAGGCCCAGAAGACTCCCTTGAACCTTTCTCAAGAGAAGAAAGAAAAGACACTCAGCCAGCCCCTCCCCGACCTGGTGGGAGCTTCTGCCAAAGGGCAGCCTTACTGTGCCCTTACCCCAAAGCCCCTCAGCCTCATTTCTCCTCAGTCTGCTTCCTTCAGGTGCAGACATATCAGCAGGGTTTGGGGAGTTTGCTGAGGATGCAGGGGAGCAGGGTTAGGGGCTCCCTTTCCTCAGTCACAGTGATTTTTCTCTCTAGAGCTTCCTGTGTGTTGTTCTTTGGGGGAGGGGCTCTCACTCTGCTGCATCTACCCAGGCTCTGGGGGACATTCAGTCCTCATTTTGCTTTTCTTCATCTTCTTTTTTTAAAAAATATTTATTTATTTATTTGGCCATGCCGGCTCTTAGTTGCAGCATGCGGGATCTTTAGTTGTGGCATGCGTACTCTCTTAGTTGAGGCATGCATTCAGGTTCTAGTTCCCCGACCATGGATCGAACCCGGGCCCCCTGCATTGGGAGCTTGGAGTCTTCGTCACTGGACCGCCAGAGAAGTCCACCTCATTTTCCTTGACCCCTGGCAGTACTCCGGCTCTCTAGAGCTCTGGGAGTGCTTTTCAGCTCATGCTCTTTGCTACCTCTTGCTACTTGCCAGTGTCTGTTCAGACTGTCCACTGTGCTAAGAGCAACTCTCCCACTCACCAACCTGTCTGCTGCCCGACCCACTCCAGTCCCGTGGGGGATATGCCGGTATCCAGCGTAACTGTTGTAACAAGGGCTCTTCAAACAAACCAAACTAAAGGAACCCTGATATGTCACATTTGCCACTTTCTGTGGTGTCAATGTTCCCATCGTGGCCAGTTTCAGGCTACCAATGTGAGGTCCCTGAACAGAGAGCTGAATTGGGAAGAGGTGTCCACTAGCACACCATTATATTGTATTCCCACCATCGAGATACAATAGATGTAAATAACCTCAAGGGCAAAGAAGGCAGTAAACCGCAACAAAATAAAGTAACTAGGAATGACGTTTGGGGTATATATTACTTTCATATTTGAATACAGTTTACTTAATTGTAATTTTGATCAACTGGTTATTAAAATATATCAAACAAAATAGTCCTGGCTACTATGTATTAATAGCAGTAAAGTGATGATTTCAAGGCACATACTTCCTCTGCTGGGTCTGGAAGAGGAATATGATGGAAGCAGTGAGCTGGGATTACCCAGGTCAATTAAAGAGACACAAAGCAATAAATGCCCATCTTTCCAGGAAGCCGTCATCAACATGTAGTCACTATTCTATGTATACCTGCTGATTGATTAACTGATATTAAAGAGCAAGTTATTTGGCGAGGGCTGCTGAAGATAAGACTGATGCTAGGATTTTAATTCACAAATAGGCAAAAATCAATTTGTCTTTTTTTTACAACAAGAATTTATCTTGGTATAAAAGCTTGCATATGTGATATATATCATATATATGTTTATGTATATATGTATGTGATCATATACATACATACGTGTATGACGGAGGGTTACGGGACTACAATATCTATCTGGACAAAAAATGAAAGTTTCAGTGGGCTGACTGGCTGTTTCCCAACACTGTGAACATTTAGCTTCATGAAGACAGAGCATCCTGATCTATGATTTTTCCCTCCTAACTTCTGGACTTGGCTTTCCTCTCTGTGCAGTGGCTGACATGTGCCTCCATGT
>NW_006798798.1:3390814-3400388 GCF_000442215.2 Lipotes vexillifer | reverse complement strand
TTCCTGCTCACCTCCTGTGCAAAGGGCTGGGACTGAAGGGCTGCTCCTGGGGAATTCATCAAAGACTCAGATAAAAGAGGCTTTGAAAAGTGCGGGACACATGTCCTTTACTCTTGGCTGATAATTACTGCAAAGCAGTTCACCTCAGACGTTATTTTAATAGACGAGTGAGTTCTTGGATATTTTCAGAGGATGACAGACAAAGGTGTACTGGCTCAGGATGGAGGACCCGGGGTTGCAGCTGTGTGCAGGCCGTGGGACTGGCGGAGCTGGTCAGAGGACGTTCTTGACTTTTGTCTTCTCTGGACTTAAAGTTAAAAAAAACTGAACAAACTGTGCTATGACCCCCAAATACTTCTTCAAGGCCCATAAAAAAAACTGAACAAACTGTGCTATGACCCCCAAATACTTCTTCAAGGCCCAGCCACTATGGAATTCACTGACGTCTTCATTAGCTCATCAGTCAGAGTCTTCGATTTTATATTTTTTTCTAAAAATCAAATTTATTGAGGTACAATTTGCATACCATAAAATGCACACAAATGTGTACACCATGAAACCATATCTCCAATCAATATATAGATAATTTCCATCACCTAAAATATTCCCTTGTGCCCAGTAGTATACTGGTAAATATTTAACAGCAGGCTCTCTGGAAAAAATGTTATATATTTAACATCTATTTATTTAGCATATTAATAATGTAACATACTAAAAGTATTATTTTTAAAGTATTATGAATTTTGCTGATATAAAGGATGTTTATTACTAATTTATAAGTAATAATAAAATGTATTTTTTAAAATCATAAATCCAGTACAGTCAACTGATTATCACAAAATGTTTTCACTGATTTTTCCAGAGTCTTGTGTCTGTAGCCAACCAAAGTTCGCAATTAACTAGTGTAGTTCTGACCTGTTGGTTGCTATTTTCATTTACTTTAAGGAGTAAGACAAAAGTGAAACAAGACATATTTTGGAACATCACTTGTTTGCTAAAGACATAAACAACTTCTTTGCTGAGTTAGATTATAGTTTTGAATGCCAGAAGAATATTGTCTTCATTTTTTGTGCTAGTTGTAGTGTAACAGCTATACACACTACTCACTTCTTTTTATTAAAGTATAATTGATTTACAATGTTTCAGATGTACAACAAAGTGATTTACTTATATATATTCTTTTTCAGATTCCTTTCCATTATAAGTTATTACAAGCTATTGAATATAGTTCCCTGTGCTATACAGTAGTTCCTTGTTATTTATCTATTTTATTCAATATATACAGTAGTGTGTATCTGTTAATCCGAAATTCCTAATTAATCCCTCCCCCACTTTCCCCTTTGGTAACCATAAATTTGTTTTCTATGTCTGTGAGTCTGTTTCTCTTTTGTAAATACGTTCATTTGACAATAGGCAGTACATGGAAGCAACCTAAATGTTCATCAACAGATGAATGGATAAAGAAGATGTGGCACATATATGCAATGGAATATTACTCAGCCATAAAAAGGGAAAAATTGAGTTATTTGTAATGAGATGGACGAGCCTAGAGTCTGTTGTACAGAGTGAAGTGAGTCAGAAAGAGAAAAACAAATACTGTATGCTAACGCACATATATGGAATCTAAAAAAATGGTACTGATGAACCTAGTGGCAGGGCAGGAATAAAGACGCAGATGTAGAGAACAGGCTTGAGGACACTTGCCGGGGAGGGGAGGTGAAGCTGGAATGGAGTGAGAGTGTAGCACTGACATATATACACTACCAAATGTAAAATGGATGGCTAGTGGGAAGCTGCTGCATAGCACAGGGAGATCAGCTCGGTGCTTTGTGGCAACCTAAGGGGGGTGTGATGGGGAGGTTGGGAGGGAGGCTCAAGTGGGAGGGGATAAGGGGACATGTGTATACATATAGCTGTTTCACTTTGTTGTACAGCAGAAACTAACACAACATTGTAAAGCAATTATACTTCAATAAAGATATTAAAAAATAATTTCATTTGTATCTTTTTTTTAGATTCCACATATAAGTGATATCATATGATATTTGTCATTCTCTGTCTGACTTACTTCACTTAGTATGATAATCTTTAGGTTCATCCATGTTGCTGCAAAAGGCATTATTTCATTCTTTTTTATGGCTGAGTAATATTCCATTGTGTATATATACCACATCTTTATCCATTCATCTGTTGATGGACATTTAGGTTGCTCCCATGGCTATTAGAAATAATACTGCAATGAACACTGGTGTGCATGTATCTTTTTGAATTACGGTTTTCTCCAGGTATATGCCCAGGAGTGGGATTGCTGGGTCATATGGTAGCTCTATTTTTAGTTTGTTAAGGAACCTCCATACTGTTTTCCATAGTGGCTGTACCAACTTACATTCCCACCAACAGTTTAGGAGGGTTCCCTTTTCTCCACACCCTCTCCAGCATTTATTATTCATAGACTTTTTAATAATGGCTATTCTGACTGGTGTGAGGGGGTACCTCTGTTTTTTTTTTTTTTTTTTGCGGCACGTGGCGTCTCACTGTTGTGGCCTCTCTGGTTGCGGAACACAGGTTCCGGGCGTGCTGGCCTAGCGGCCATGGCTCACAGGCCTAGCGGCTCCGCGGCATGTGGGATCTTCCCGGACCGGGGCACAAACCCGTGTCCCCTGCATCGGCAGGCGGACTCTCAACCACTGTGCCACCAGGGAAGCCCCCTCATTGTAGTTTTGATTTGCATTTCTCTAATGATCCCCAGTGGTATGTTGACAGCTCCATTTGGTTGATAGCCTCACTAACACTTGGTGTTTTAAAATTTTAACCATTTGAGTAGATGTTTAGAGGTATCACATTGTGACTTTAATTTGAATTTCCCTAATGACTAACGATATTGAGTACCTTTTCTTGTGCTTATGGACCATTTGTATATTTTCTTCAATGAAGTGTCTGTTCAAGTCTCTGCACGTTTTTAAAAAGTGAGCTCTGAAAACCACCCAAATGTTCACCAACTGATGAATGGATAAATAAAATGTGATATATCCATACAATGGAATATTATCTGGTAACAAAAGGAACAAAGTACTAATACATGCTAAGAAGTGGATGATGCTTGAAAACATGCTAAGTGAAAGAAGCCAGACGGAAAAGGCCACATATTGTATGATGCTATGTACATGAAATATCCAGAAAATGTAAATCTATAGGGATAGTAAGTAGATTAGTGGTTGCCTAGGCCTAGAGAGAGTGTGTATGGGGGGGGTGTAGGTGATGGTGGGGTGGACAGCTAAGATGAGCAGTATTTCGTTTTGGAATAATAAACATGCTCTAGATTTGATTGTGAGGATGGATGCACAGCTTTGTGAATTGTACACTTTAAATGGGTGAATTGTATGGCATGTGAACTGCATCTCAAAGCTGTTAGAAATGTGGGTTGTTTGTATTTTCATTAGTGATTTGTGGAAGTTCTTTATACATTCTGGATACAAGTAATTTGTCAGTGTTTGTTTTGTTTTGTTTTGTTTTGTTTTTTTACTTTTTTTTTTTTGTGGTATGTGGGCCTCTCACTGTTATGGCCTCTCCCGCTGCGGAGCACAGGCTCCGGATGCACAGGCTCAGCGGCCATGGCTCACGGGCCCAGCCACTCCGCAGCATGTGGGATCCTCCTGGACCGGGGTACGAACCCGTGTCCCCTGCATCGGCAGGCGGACTCTCAACCGCTGCGCCACCAGGGAAGCCCGTCAGTGTTTGTTTTGAAGAGCAGATGCTTTTAATTTTGATAAAGTCCAATTTATTAATTTTTTCTTTTATATTTATTGCTTTTAGTTTTATGTCTAAGAAATCTTCTTTGTATGCTCCAGGTCAGAAAGATTTTTCCTCTACTGTCTTCTAGGAATTTTATAGCTTCAGCTTTTACATTTAGATCTCAGATGTGTTTCAAGTTAATTTTAACGTATAGTGTGAGGTAAGGATTGAGGTTCATTTTTCTCCATACAGATAATCCAGTTTCACCAGCGCCATTTGTTGAAAAGATTATCCTTTTGCCTTTAGAATTACCTTTGTGCCTTTGTAAAAACTCAATTAACCATGTGTGTGTGGATCTATTTCTGGACCTCTATAAAGTTCCATTAATCTATATACTCATCTTTTTCCAATAATGTAGCTTATAGTAAGTCTTAAAATCAGGATCATGCATCCTCCCACTTTGTTCTTTTTCAAAATTATTTTGGCTATTCTAAATCCTTTGAATTTCCACATAAATTTTAGAATCAGCTTGTAAATTTCTAGATAAAAGCCTGTTGGGATTTTGGCTTGGATTGCATTGAGTCTATAAATCAATTTGGGCAGAATGGCCATCTTAACAAATATTGAGTCTTCGGGCTTCCGTGGTGGTGCAGTGGTTGAGAGTCCGCCTGCCGATGCAGGGGACGCGTGTTCGTGCCCCGGTCCGGGAGGATCCCACGTGCCGCGGAGCGGCTGGGCCCGTGAGCCATGGCCACTGAGCCTGCGCGTCCGGAGCCTGTGCTCCACAGCGGGAGAGGCCACAACAGTGAGAGGCCCGCGTACCGTAAAAAAAAAAAAAAAAAAAAAAAATATTGAGTCTTCCAATCCATTTACATTTCTCCATTTCTTTAGATCTTCTTAAATTTCTCTCAGGAAAGTTTTGTAGTTTTCAATATAGATGTCTAGCACAAATTTCATTAAACATATTCCCAAGTATTTCACGTTTATCTGATTTCTATCACTATAGAATATCACTGATGCTATTTAAACTGTTGTTTCAAAATTTTGTTTTCCATTTATTTGTTGCTACATTCTAGAATGAGACATTGGTGACCATAAGAAAACTGAGAGTCAGATTCACCTTTGTGTATTTTCATTACGCACATCTTAGTTTATGACAATAATGTTTGTAAAACATCGTGTTAAATTCTGTTTGTGTGTGTGCACTCATGCATAAGACCTATTCCCTGATTTCAAGAAATTAGTTTGCTAAGACTGATTAGAAAGAGCTGACTTTCTAGAAAAATGGGTTATCTCTTTTCTCTTCCCCCTCTTTCCTGAAGGCAGGAAGTTCTTGGATGGAATCCAATTCTTTTGTCCCTTTATCTGTTTCTGAGCAAAATAAATGTAAGTGGAGCATTATAAAGAAAACCCGGAATATTCTCAGATGAACCAGGGCACTGAGAATTTGCACAGGCTTTTCTTTCTGTATCCTATATTTTTCTGATAGGCTCAGAGTCTTATTCTAGAAACCCACCCCAGTAGGAGAGCCAGCTCTCAGATGGCCTGAGGTCATTGGATGTCCAACCATTTGAACGTGCTGTCTGATAAGGATCTTCTGGGAGAGGTACTTCCCATATATCACCTGGAGCCCTTTCTGTCTGCCACAGTAGAAGCTCCAGAATGTACACACCCTTTGATACCGTTTCCAACATGCAGTAAGTTAGTGCCCAGGATTCTTGCTGATGTTCTCAAAAAGCCCACGTGGAAGATATTGGAGAGAGGCATCCCAGGATAGGAACTAGATTAAGGGATGGGATAGCCAGGTGGCTTCCCTGGACACCAGTCTAGAGGGAATGTTAAGATATCACTGAAACACATCAGAAATGTGGTGCCAGTTAAGTCAGGCTTCTATACTCAACTCTTCACATAACTGGCAACATGTAATGCTCCTGTAATGGTGGGAATTTACTTGATGCAATGGTAGCTAGCCTCTCATACTATCAGGCAGGCTACCCCAGAGGCGACAGAACCAAAAGGCTCACAGGCCAAATTAAGATGCTTGTTATATCCATTTTATTGAGTCAATTTAAAACGTACAGTGAGAAACAAGGGAAAACAGAAAAGGGGCCCAATATATGGAAGGTGCCTGGAGTCAACCCATACTTGCCCTATTGGAAGAAGGCAGTGGTGTGGCCATAGCTCTCCCTCACAGGTGACCTGCTGAGCAGCCATGACTTTTACCTGCATGTCCCAGGTAGGGGACTCATGGGACCAGAGTGGGTGGCATCAACAGCTGTCATCAGTCGGGCTGACAAAGCTCAATAAGCTGACATGAGCTGTGCATCCTGAATAAGTGAGATTCCCTTGGCCCTTCCATGCTTTTCTATCTAAAGGTAACATTGATTTGTTCCATCCTTTCCTTCTATGCTCACCAGACATAGGTTCTGTTCTTCTCTCCCATATCTCACATGTTCCTAACCTACAGACACATTTTAGGAGTTTTCCTACTGCCCCACTCATTTGTGTCTTTCATTCTATACCCCAGAGCTGAGTATTCTTGGGAATTCCCTGGAAGTCCAGTGGTTAGGACTCCACGCTGTCACTGCCGAGGGTGTGGGTTCAATCACTGGCTGGGGCACTAAGGTCCCACAAGCCGTGCAGCGTGGCAAAAAAAAGATTAAAAAAATAATAAAAAAATAAAATGAGTTAATAGAAAAAAAACCCCTGAGTATTCTCAATAACACAGCAACATCCCTTACAATCCACTCCTACTTATTCAATTCTTTGACTCAAATGCATCTTCTAGTTCAGGTACAGCCCACAGCAGAAACCTGGCATCTTTAAATAATCCACCTGGACTTCCCTGGTGGTGCAGTGGTTAAGAATCCTCCTGCCAATGCAGGGGACACGGGTTTGATCCCTGGTCTGGGAAAATCCCACATGCTGCTGAGCAACTAAGCCCGTGTGCCACAACTACTGAACGTGTACTCTAGAGCCCTTGAGCCACAACTACTGAGCCCGTGTGCCACAACTACTGAAGCCCATGCGCCTAGAGCCCATGCTCTGCAACAAAGGGAAGCCACTGCAATGAGAAGCCCACGCACTGCAACGAAGACCCTGCTTGCTGCTAGTAGAGAAAAACTCGTGCACAGCAATGAAGACCCAATGCAGCCAAAAATAAATAAATTTTAAAAAAAAGTTTTAAACAATCCACCCACAAAACACAGGGTTCATTCAGTCCCAGAGTGAGACCTGGATCCAGACAATGTGGTTCCAGGCATTGCGTTTCTTTTCCATGCACACGAATTGTCTTTTCAAGGGCAAAGTCCCTCTTTAGTGTCAGGCAACATGTGTTCAATTATCTTCTGTGCTTTGTGTTGGAAGCATCATCCTTCTTTATTGGTGACATTCATTCCGGTGTCGCGAGTCCCCTGCCCAGGATGTGCAGGTAAAAGGCATGGTGCTCAGAGGCTTATCGGCCAGCTATGTATGTTCTAGGGCAGGCGTCCTTGCCCCTGTAGCTCTTGATAGAGCGAGTGTGTGCACGCCCCAGGCACTTACCGTCTACCGGCTTGCTCATCCTCGACTCTGATTCTCATCAGTGGGGAAGGCTGATGCCACTGTGTGAAGTGGGTCATGTCAGCATTGCCTAATCCAGGACTCAGGCAGCGAGGTCCTTCCAACCACCTCTGCACCCTATTCCAAGTGTGCTGAGCTGCCCCATCTCATTCCCTTTGCTCCAAGCTCTCTTTTCTGTTGTTTCAACACACACGGTGTGATTCCAGCATCTTAATTTGGTCGTCACCTCTGGGATAGCCTGCCTGGAAGTGACCTGCAAGGCTGCCATTACATCAGGGCAAGTTACCCAAGAGTGTTGCTCCTGCCGAGGTGAACGGTAGCCGGGGGTAGAAATGGAAAGCCCTCTTCTTGCCGACTGATCTAAGGGGTGTCTTTGACATTCAGTACAAGCAGCATGACACCTACAGGTGCACAGCTGTAGGCGAGGCCAGCTTGCACTCAGCTGGGATTCTGGGCCTGCTTCACTGGAAACAAATTGTACTCTATTTTTTTTGTTTTGTTTTTTCTTTTTTGGCTGTGCCAAATGGCTTATGGGATGTCAGTCCCCAGACCAGGGATTGAACTTGGACCATGGTAGTGAAAGTGACAAATCCTCATCACTAGACCACCAGGGAACTACCGAGCTACTGTGTTAATAACCTATATTTTAATGGGTATAATAAGCCTCCAAAGAAGTTGCGTACTTTGGAAATGTGTATAAACTTATTTCTATATATTTTTTTGAAAATCAAGGACTATCAGTTTGGAAGGGTGCCTACTTATAGACCATGCCCAGGTGCTCAAGAACCTGGTCTGACCCTGCAGTGGTGACCTCTGATGCGGTTCCCCTTCCCCCTGCCCTTCTCTCCAGGGCCCCAAGGGGGGAGGAGGTGGGCTAGGCAGCCAAGGTTTGGGAGGGGGTGGGTGCGAGGGTTACAGCCCCCTGCACCCGCCGTCTTTCCCACTGCCTGCCTCTGCCTGGAGACCCCTCTCTGGTCTTCCCTTTTCTTGCCAGCCCCTTCGGGCAGGGAAGCAAGGGCAGGATGAGAGGAGAGGTCTCAGATCCTTAGCGCTCCTGCCTTACGGGCACTGGACAGAAGAACCCAGAACGTGCCAGGCTACAGATCCCACTGGGGGGTCACCGTTTCCGTCTGTGGCGAGGATCCCCGGCCGCGGCAGTCACATGGCAGCTGCGCTGGTCAGGCAAGGCCAGTGCCTGGTCTTGCCTGGACCCTGCCCAGTGCACTTGGGCAGTCTCCTTGCCACAGTCTAGGACCCTGGCAAGCTCTGGAAGAGGGGAGGGGCTGAGACCGCTGGCCAGGTGTCCGAGGCGGTGGGGGTGGGCTGCAGCGCGGGGACTGGGAGTGAGAGGGCGCCCCCTGGTCGCGCGGTCACCGCACGCGCCGGCGCCACTTACCTGGGAAACGTGCCCTTTACCAGCCACTTATGGGATTAATTTTGCAACAGAGACGCTGGCGCAGTAGAAACCACACTGGGTTTTCGGCAACACCTTCCACTCTCCGGAGTGAACCAGAAGTGTTCAGTGGCTGACCGAGGCCGCGGGAAAGAGCCACGGCTAACGCCCGCTCTGTGGCTGGAATCAAAACACTGCTGTTTTCCACCATGGGTCCTCCCCGACGCCGAGTGGGGAGTCAGGGGGCTCTGCCAATGTCCCTCCCCGCAGCGGGAGCCCCAGCTCACCAAGCTCGGGGGTCGGGCTCTGAGGGCGCCACCCCGATTCGGTCCTGGGTGCGTCAGCCACGGTTCTCCGCGGTGATGGGGCGGAGAGGCTGGGGACCGCCGCGCACAGAAACGTCGAAGGGCCGCTCTGTAACGTTGGAGTTAACTTTCCTCTGGCCAAACCCTTGTTTCTGGGTTGCCCTCAGAGGCAGGCCTCCCTCCGGTCTTCTCGAGGCTTCTCCTGCGGTGGTCGGGCAAGCAGAGACTGGACGGGAGAGTCAGAACAGAGCCGGCCCCCTCGAACCCTGGTCGCCCTGCCCCAAGCAGGGAGCATCTGGCATCTTCCTGCTCTAGGAGGCTGCAGAGTTCTTGAAGGGCCCCCAGGCATCTGGGGTGCAGGCTTGTCTGTAAGGAGATCCCGGCAGGGAGAAAGCCTGGAGGGAGACAGTATTATTTGGCTGCTTGACAGCGACATGAACATACTTTCAAAAGAAAAATATTTCTTTGCTGCTTGCTCTAAACTCAGGGCACATACTCTTACCACCACAGGGGGGTGGGGGAAGATGGGTTAAACCAAAAAATAATCTGCTAAAATAAATAAAATCATTATTTTAGCAGGAAT
>NW_006798798.1:3379874-3390752 GCF_000442215.2 Lipotes vexillifer | reverse complement strand
TTTTTTTAACAAGGAAGGTGGCCCCCCCCCCCAACCCCCCACTCCACACCTTTTGGCATAAGTCCTGTGTCCCAGTCCCCAGAGAGGGTGAAAGTCAGGGACAAGTTGAAGAGAGCCTCTTTGTTTCCTAGAAAACCAGCAATGTATTTCCCAGGTAATAATAATATAGATAATAATACTTGATGAGTACTGAGCACATTTCATGTGCTAAGAGCTCCACTCCCAACTCCAGGGGCACCGAGACCAGGGTTGAGCAAATCAGCAGGTCTTAATCTCCTGGCCACAGGGACCCACCTGGAGCCAAGGAGGAAAGGTGAGACTTATGCCGAAGGAGAGGCTGGTTCTCTGTGATGCCTTTGGAAGGCTGGACCTGCTGCAGCCTACTTGCCCCCAGCTGGAGCCAAGTGCCAGAAAAGTGTCCAGAAAAGTGCTGGGATTCACTGATTGGACCAACCTGGGTTACTGGCCAAAACAGCACAGTCCACTAGAATTGCTTCGTTTATTTATGATGAGTTCAAAATTCCATGATTTATGATAAAAAACAGTAAGTTATCATTTGCTATCTATTGCTGCATAACAAATCACCCTAAAATTTATGGCTCAAAATGTCAACACTTTATTGTATCTTATGATTTTTTTAGGTTGTCTGGGGTTCCTCTGCTGATCTCACTTGGGATCAGTTATGGGGGCGGGTCACCTGGGCTGGAAGGTCCAGGAGGCGCCACTTACATGTCCGGCAGTTAGTGCTGGCCCCTTGGTTCTCCTGCACATGGTCTCTCATCCTCAGTGGGCTAGAAGTTTCCTTAAGTGGCAGTATGGAGGCAGCATTCCAAGAGAGAAAAAATTGAAATTGCCGTGCTTAGGAATTCACACAAAATCACTCTCACACATTCTACTACCCAAAGTAAGTCAGAGGATGACCCAGGTCCAAGGGCTGTGTAAACAAACTCTACCTCCTAGTGGAAGGAGGTATAAAATATCGTGCCTTTGTTCTTCAGGGTAGACAGCAATTTTTTCTGAGTATAACTCTGTCCCCAACTGACAAATTTTGACATATGTTGCTCTTACTCTCCTTTATTTATAAGATGGTGACTTTTGTTTGTTTTCAATTTGACCAGGAGAATGACTTTCAGTTTACAAGTCATTAGATTTTATTTATTCATTTTTTGGTTTAAGCCATCTTTTTTTTTTTTTTTTTTGGTGGTGGTAAGAGTATGTGCCCTGTTATTTGGGGGGATTGATTTAGGTTTTATTTGTAGCTTGGTATATAATTACTATTTTATATGTACCGTGGACATTTGAAATGATAGTGTTTTTTCTGTTTAAAAAAATACAGAAATTGATAGATTTATTGGTTTATATTTTTCAAATGTCCTATATCCACTCTATTGTTGTCTCTATTTGTCTAGTGTATCATGGCACTTTCCTACAGGATTCTTATGGCAGGCAGAGTTGGGGGACATTCTGCTGGGTGGGTGAGGAGGAACTGAAATAAAGAAATGATAGTTTTCATTGTAACCATAGTTGACTTCAGGGGGGAAAAACCCTAGAGTTTTTTTCCCTAGGTCCATGCAAAACCCAAACACAAGCTTTCTGTATTTCACACCCTTAACAATGATCACAACCACAGAAACAAGAGTGCTTATTTTCAGAGAATGCCATAGAGATACTGAAGAGAGTATTATGTGCTTCTTTGTTGGTGACGGACTACATAATTGACTTGGGGAGACAAAAGTAATATAGCAAAAATATAAGGCAAAACACAGGAAGTGGCAAACAGTTGTGAACCAAAGAGAGTGCCAGACATGAAGAGAGCTGTGGGGAGGGGTTGGGGTAGGGGGAGCCTCTGGACTGGGGTGGGGGTCTGGTCTTACAGAGCTGACTTGAAGCCTGGGCACAGTTTCCTTTGACCTGAGGGAAGGGTTGCTCCTGAAATGCTTAAGGCACATAAGCAGTTTAAGTCGTAGTCACCATTAGGCTTCCCAGTGAACCAGAAGTTTCCCATTTTTGGCGGAGCATTGCTTTGAGTTTTTGGTGTCTGCCCATATATCTTATGAATGTTGAAATACAGCACAACAAAGGTTGACCTTGAAGAGAGGTGTTGGGGTGGCCAGTTGGTTTTCACAGGCCAGGGACCTCATGGCTTGTCCTTGGTCTTGTAGAATCATGTGGTGATTTCTGTGGTGTCCTCAGAGAACACATGTTCTTCATGTATAAAAATATTTTTATTAAAACATTAGGGTACAGCTCCAGTCATTTCAAACTGTAACTTACTTTTTTGTCTTCTGAAAATGTTTGCTAGTTGATGGTTAAATTTGACCCTTTTACCTGCCAGGGTGATGCAAATCTTAGGCCACTTAAGAATTCAAGAACAGACTCCCTGTGGGATGTCTTTCTGTGGCCAAGGTAATGACCAGTTCAGCAAAGAGCCAAGCATAATCATGATATGGAATAAGATGCATTATGCAGGGTGGTTCACACCCTGAGGAGGTCTTGAACTACTGTGCACATCTTGATTGCTAATTAGAAAAAGGTGTTTCAACCCAGAAACCACTGAAATATGTGAACTGAGAAGCATTGGTTATGGAAATGAAAATCAAAGGCATCAAGCTTTGCATTTTTGATTACATATTCAAATCACACAATTACAGTATATAAAATCAATTTTTACCATAGTCATAAGTAGTAATTAGACATAGACTTTTAAAATTCAAATCATATTTGTATTAGATGAAATTCTTCCAGTTCTTTACCCTCAAGCAGAAAAAGATCTGAATGGAAAACTGCTGCCGCCTCCTTTCTTCGTAGATAATCCTTAACATAGTTCAGTTATAACCTGTTTCAGCTTGAGGGGACATGCTGGGAAAGAAATGAAGGTGTCGTCTCCCTTCAAATGTTGTACCATCTAGGTCCACATTTTCTAATCTTCAGAGCTTCCAACATTTTGCCAAGGATTTGATGCCAAAGCAGGGGGAAAAGAAAATGAGGGTGGGGTAGAGAAATGAATGAGAGCTGATTAAACAACAAAGACCAGCTCTTTACCAGAGTGAGTAGGTAAAAAGAGACCAGAAGCAGTGAAAACCCCTGGCACCTGGACTGTGGTCTCTAAATACCATTCCCTACTAAAAGGAAACAAAGCTTCTTGGAAAATAGTGAATTTCAGGTCTGGAGCAGAAAATGTGCAAACTGAGGCTGGAATATCTTGTTCCCAAATGCAAGGACATGCTCCAAAATTGATGGGAACGTGGCAAAAGGACACAGGAGCTAACTTGGAGGTATCAGCACTGGGCAAACCTGAGACAATTTGAGCATAACGAATGATGACAGTAATGGATTATAACACATTTAATAAAAAATAGTTTGAGGCAAATAATACTGCCCCTCATACCCTACCCTATAAAAAAGAGTGGCACTTAATAAATGTAGAAGAAATGGTAAAACTAGAAAATCACTTTTTGCAACAAACTTTATAATTGATTCAGATAAAACTTATCAATGGATGCTAAACCATTGAGTAATATGTTGTTGCAACAGGATAGTCACACAGTCTCAAAGTATCACCCCTGAAGGCTTATTAATTACAAAGGGGAAAAAGGGTCATTACAACAGAGAAATCTGGTAGACGCCACCTTAACTAAGTGATCAAACTTTATCACCAATGATGGGACCAGCTGATGCCATAAGTCTTCTGATAAAGGGCATAACATCACTTGTGATAATTGTTGCCAAAGATGTTTAATTGAGTCTAGTCATGAGGAACCCAAATCCAAATTTAAAGACTTCCTGCAAAACAACAGGCCTGGATTCTTCAAAAATGTCAGTGTCAAGAAAGGGCAAGAGAGATTTGGGGAACTATTCTGGATTAAAAGAGAGTAAAGAGACAAAACAACTAAATGCAATGTGTGATCGTTGGCTGCATCTCGGATAAGAAAAGATGAGTATAAACGGCACAACTGGGACAATCTGGGAAATTTAAACATGGGCTATTTATTAGTTAATAATAAATTTGTTGATGGCCATAACTTGTGTTTTTGTGTCTTTGTTCTAGGAGCTACATGTTGAAATACATAAGGATTAAAGTGTCATGATGTCTACAACTAATTCTCAGGTAATTTAGCCAAAAAAAAAAAAGTGTGAATTGCTTGTGTACATCTGTATAGAGAGACTGATAAAGCAAATATGGCAAAATATTAACAAGTAGTGAATCTAGAAGAAGGCCATATGGCTGTTTAACATGCTATTATTTCAAATTTTCTGCAGTTTTGAAAATGGCTAAAATTAAAGTTTGAGGGATGAGAGCTGGCCAAATCAGTGTGGCTCTTTTTCTCCATAAGTTAAATGAATTTTAAGTAAGAAGAATAAATTCAGATGCAACTACATTTTTAAACTAATGTCATTATTATTGTAATAATACTTGCTTTTCTTAAAACAATGCATAATTAATTTTTGTGCATGTTTAATTTTTAAATAGAAGTATGTTCACATTTTTTAAAAAAAGTATATAAAATTTCTTTCCATCCTTACTCCCATCTGCTCTGTTTCTGCCTCATTTCCCCTCTACCACTGGTTTCTTCTATACCCTTCTAGAGAATATTTATGCAAACATAAAGATATAAAATATATATTTTATTTTTCTTCCTTGCTATACAAGAGACCATATTCTACCTATGGTTCTGTATCTTGCCCTTTTTACCTATCAATGTCTTAGATATCTTTCCATATAAATACACACAGAGGGCTTCCCTGGTGGCGCAGTGGTTGAGAGTCCGCCTGCCGATGCAGGGGACACGGGTTCATGCCCCGGTCCGGGAAGATCCCACATACCACGGAGCAGCTGGGCCCATGAGCCATAGCCACTGAGCCTGCGCGTCTGGAGCCTGTGCTCCGCAACGGGAGAGGCCACAACAGTGAGAGGCCCGCCTACCGCAAAAAAACCAAAAAAAAACCCAAAAACAGTAGCAGAATCATGATTTCACCTAACAGGTTGCAACTATCCCTCAAAGAATCAAAGAACGTACTCCCTGGTCCTCAAAAACGGGTTCACAATCCTGTTTGTCACTTTATCCATCTTTAGGTGATGTTTATTCCTCTTCTACCTGAGTCACAATCCATCTTTGATACCCTGTAACTTAAAAACTGAGATACAGGGTTAACTACTGTTGTAGTCGGTTCGGGCTGCTATAACGGAATACCGCAGACAGGGTGGCTTAAACAACAGACATTTATTTCTCACAATTGTGGAGGCCGGAAGTCCAAGATCAAGGTGCTGGCAGATTCAGTGTCTGGTGAGGGCCCTCTTCCTGGTTTGCAGATGACTGCCTTCTTGCTGTGTCCTTATATAGTAGAGAGAGGGAGGCAGAGAGAGAGAGAGAGAGAGAGAGAGAGAGAGAGAGAGAATGAGTGAGGACACAAGCCCTCTCCTGTCTTTTCTTATAATCCCATTCATGAGGGCTCCACCCTCATGACCTAATTACTCCCCCAAAGGACCCACCTCCAAATACCATTACATTGGGGATTAGGCTTCAGCATATGAATTTTGGTGAGACACAAACATAGTTACCTATTGCTGTATAACAAACCACACCAAAACATAGTGGCTTATAGCAACCACCCTTTTGTTTGTTCATGATTCTGTGGATCAGTCATTTGGGCTGGCCTCAGCTGGGTGGTTCTTCTGCTGGTCTCATCTGGGCTCACTCAAGTGGTTGTAGTTACCTGTGGTCCAGTGGGGCTGAATGGTCTAGGATGACTTCACTCACACATCTGGTAGGTACTTACTGAATTCTTATTGGATTCTTATATTTTTTCAATTCATTCCCTTGAATTTTTCCAATCACATCATTTCCAAATAATGATAGTATATCTCCTCCTTTCTAATTTTTATGCTTCTTTTTAAAAAAAAATTTTATTGGAGTATAGTTGATTTACAATGTTTTGTTAGTTTCAAGTGTACAGCAAAGTGCATCAGTTACACATATACACATATCCACTCTTTTTTAGATTCTTTTCCCATATAGGTCATTACAGAGTATTGGGTAGAGTTCCCTGTGCTATACAGTAGGTCCTTATTAGTTATCTGTTTTATATATAGTAATGTGTGTATGTCAGTCGCAATCTTCCAGTTTATCCTCTCCCACTTACCCCCCGGTAACCATAAGTTTGTTTTCTACATCTGTGACTCTATTTCTGTTTTATAAATAAGTTCAGTTGTACCCTTTTTTTAAGATTGCACATATAAGTGGTATCATATGATATTCATCTTTCTCTGTCTGACTTCCTTCACTCAGTATGACAATCTCTAGGTCTATACATGTTGCTGCAAATGGCATTATCCTGTTCTTTTTTATGGCTGAGTAATATTCCATTGTATATATGTACCACATCTTTTTGTGTGTGTGAGTTTGTTTATGTTTATTTTGTAGCTTTACTGGGGTATAATTGATCTGCAAAAATTTACAGACATTTAAAGTATACCTCTTGGTGAGTTTGGACATATGTGTTCACCCGTGATGCCATCAAGGCAATAGACACATCCACTACCTTAAAAAATTTCCACTTTTTTTTTTAGTATTTTGTATATTTTGTTACATGAGTTCTATCCCCCAATGTATTTTTTTCTTCCAGTTTTATTGAGAAATAATTGACATGCAGCACTCTATAAGAGTAAGGTGTACAACCTGAAACTAACACAACATTGTAAATCAACTATACGCCAATAAAATTTAAAAAAGAAAAACATTAACCACACCACAGAATTTCCCTTGCAATCACTATTACTATTCCCTTCAGGATTATACTGATTTGGAACATTGTAAATTAACTTAGCTTATTTTTGAACTTTATACAAATGTATTGAATAATATTACTGTTTATACACACACACATACACACACACACACACACACACACACAGAGATTAAGGTGTACAGCATGGCTTGACATATGTATATATTGTGAAATTATTTTTTTTCTTGATTCCCAAATTTTATTTCACTTATCTTGCAATTTTACCGCAAACTCTTTATAGTGAGCGCATTGCAAGTTGATAGGATATATTGGGGTTAAAAGCTTATTGCCTTGGAAGAGTTTTAGAAATTTTAGAATGTTTCTTAAAAACTCTGTACCACATCTTCTTTATCCATTCCTCTGTTGACAGACATTTAGGTTGCTTCCATGTCTTGGCTATCGTACATAGTGCTGCAATGAACATTGGGGTGCATGTATCTTTTTGAATTATATTTTTCCCTGGATATATGCCCAGGAGTGGGACTGATGGATCATATGGGAGCTCTATTTTTAGTTTAATTTTTGTGCTTCTAATTTCTATCAACTAACTTCTTAGCTAGTGCTGCCAAGACAATGGTATGTTATAGGGGTGATGGGGCACCTTGTTTTCTTTATGACTCTAGTGGGAATGTCCCTAGTGTATCCCCACCATGCTGATGCTGGCTTATTTATCATATTAGAAATAGATGGAAATTTCCTTATTTCAGTGTCTCCTTAGTTTCACAGATATGGAAACAAACAACACGGAAGTCTATTCACAGAATTCAAACCAATGTCCCATTTAACATTGGTGATAGACGTTCTTATAGAGAGCTAAGTCCAGGCCGGAAATGATAGCTGTCCAGGATCAGGGTCATGATGGTGGTAATAGGAGAAGCAGATGAATCTGAGTTACATTTTGGGAGTAAAACCATTGATGAATTCAATGTGGAGTGTAAAGGATAAAGAGGAATTAAGGATAACTTCTAGGTTTGATCTGACAAATGGCTCAGACAGAGCCAATAACTCTTGATTGCCAAATGCAATGGGATTTTTCTCGCTTTACCCAACACCTGAGCTCTGAGAACCTGCTGACCACTCCCTTCACTTTCTGTTCTGCAGCACTAGGGCTTCCTCCTTCGCTGCCCTCACTGTTTCTTCTCTGTCTCTTGCTGGGTTCTTCTCCAGCTGCTGGAAGCCCAGGTTGAGACCCCCACGCCCAGCTCTGTCCTTAGCCGTCTTCTCGCCCTGAGCATCTTTGGATGTTCTCATTTCTCCCCAGGCTTTCATGTACCACCTGTGATGCTGAGAGCTCCCAAAACTGTGTCTCTATCCCCATCTTGCTCCTAAACTCCCAGGAGAAGATCCAGTTGCCTATAGGATTTCTCTCTACGTGGGTCTTCCGTAGGTGTCTCAAATCCTTCAAGTCTGAAACCAGACTCCTTATCTACTCCAATTCTGACACCAATTCCTATGTGTTTTTCACACAATTTCAAGCAATTCCCCAACACGAGATGGGTGTCCTACAATTCAACTGAATTCTGACGCTATCTACCTGGAGACAGCAACAGATCCCACGGGTTAAGGACTCAGTCCTACAAGACTACCCCCGCCACACCCTTCAGATGCCAGCTGAAAGTTTGTCACTGGTGATTCTGACTGACTGGCTGTAGATGAGAGGTTCCAATGACCCCCTTCCTTGGGTTTGACTAACTTGCTAGAGTGGTTCACAGAATGCAGAAAAATATTTTACTTTCTAGATTACTAGTTTATTATAAAAGGGTATAACTCAGGAACAGCCAGATGGAAGAGGTGTGGAGAGCAAGGTCTGGGAAAGGAAAGGGCTTGGAGTTTCCATGCTCCCATAGGGTACCATTCTCCCCTTATCTCCACATGTTCACCAATCCAGAAGCTCTCCAAACCCCATCTTTTTAGAGACTTTATGGAGGCTTCAGTACATAGGCTTGCCTGATTCAATCATTGGCCATTGGTGACTGATTCAACCTCCAGCCCCTCTCTCCTCCCCAGAGGTCAGGGGGGTGGGACTGAAACTTCCAACCCTTTAATCACTTGGTTGGTTCCCTTGGCAACCAGCCCCCATCTTTAGGTGCTTCCTCCAAGTCATCTCATTAACGTCAACAAAAGACACTTTCTATCACTCTCATCACTTAGGAAGTTCCAGTGGTTTTAACAACTCTGTGCCAGGAACTGGCTGAAGACCAAATATACATTTCTTATTGTAAATCACAATATCACATCTACCTTCTCCCAGACATGATGGGGGTGGGGCTTACCATAGGTTCCATTCTCTCTGTCACCCTTTTCCCCCTGATCAATCAGTCACTAAGTCCTAAAGATTCTCCTGTCTCAAATCAGTTCCTTCCAGCCTCTTTCTTAGTCTTGGTCATCTCTATTGGGACTTACATGACAACATCCTCAATGCTGTCTCCACCTCCTTCCTGCATTGCTCCCTTGCATCCACCATTTCTGAACTTCTTTGTTTCCTTAGAGTGTTTTAAAAAAAATCTATTGAGAAAATTGTTGTGTTATAAGAGACACTTCCCTAAGAATGGATTTTTGCTGGAAAAACGATGAGCATGAGGACAGAATCTGTGTCCTTCCTAGCTCTTCATTCTGACCATGGGAAACTGGGATCCAAGATTCCTTAACCTCGTGACTGGTGCTTTCTGGAACTTCACGTATTTTCAAGAGTCTTTAGTTGACCACGTCCATTACAAATCATGTGCAGGCTTCTAGCTTGAATCTGCCTTGGGCATCTGAAGTACGCTCTCTCATTGATGCCTTGCCATTCCATGAACTGCTTTCCTAATCCCATCACTTGACTTTCAAGGTTAACATTTAGGAATTTGTAGGAGAAAATTTTATTCAGAAATAGTTTGTTTTTTGTTTTTTGGCCGCACTGCACGGCTTGCAGGATCTTAGTTCCCCGACCAGGGATTGAATCCAGGCCCCCGACAGTGGAAGCGTAGAGCCCTAACCACTGGCCCACCAGGGAAGTCCCCAGAAATAGTTTTAACTAATCACAGATACCAAGAACCACAGTCTTCTGCCACTGGCATTTTGAAAGGCAGAGGGAGAGGTGTGTGTCCTGAAGGCCCAGCTGTGGCAGTGGCTGCCAGCCTGTAGGGCTGCGTGGCTTCTAGAGCAGGATTTGGCAGCCTGGCCAGTGTAGGATTGGGGCAGGTGGGCTGTGAGACTGAGGCAGGGCATTGGGAATGCCAGAGGGAGACCGACCAACCCTGGGATTCAGTGTGAGAGTCAGATAGGAAAGGGAGCGGGGCCAGGAAGTTTGGGAGGATCTAGGGAAGGATGGGGGGATAGAGGCTGATATTCTCAGGGAGGGGGGGGAGGAATCTCAGTTTATGGGAGTTCCTGGAGAGAAAGGGAGAGGGAGAGACAGAGACCCAGATAGGCACAGATAGACACAGATAGATTCCATCAAGTGAGGGAAAAACAGCCAGAATTGACAAGAATGCTCACTAGGCAGAGAACATAATTGAAGTGTCCCTACCTGTGGAATCATTTTAAAGTCGTAAAAGAAAAAGAAAAGGAAAAAGAAAAAGACATATACTATATATCATATTACATATTATTATATATATTTATATATACTATCATAATGTATATACTATTATTACATCATATATATTTTACCACTTGAGAATGATTCAATATGTATTTTTTCTTTTTCTATATTCATAAAAAACAAATAACGTTTATTGAAGGCTCTGTGGGCCAAACACTGTGTTGTGTGCTTCAGGGCATTATTTCTTTTAATCCTGCAGCAGTCCCACTTTACAGATGAGAAAGTAGAGTCCAGAGAGGTTAAGCAGCTGGTAATCAGAGGAGCTGGTGTTGCAACCCTGGAGCCTGAACTGTTAACAGCTGCTCTGGACAAAGAGAGCTGTGACTAATGTTTTACCACTTGGGTAGGTTATTTGGAGATACCTTGGACAGTTCTATTTCTGATGGTGATGAGTTTGAAAGAATAAATGATGAACTTAGGTGGCCAACTGATCTCCAGTTCTTGTTGCTGCTTTTGTCCGATTTGGGGCTGTGAAGGTGAGAACTGTTCAGCCGGGGGGAAGAAAG
>NW_006798798.1:3364433-3379864 GCF_000442215.2 Lipotes vexillifer | reverse complement strand
TCAGCAGGTGTGAAGAAAGTCAGTAAATAGGTTACGGGCATTCAAAAATAAGGTGCTGGGGACTTCCCTGGTGGCCCAGTGGTTAAGAGTCTGCCTGCCAACACCCGGGACACGGGTTCGAGCCCTGGTCCGGGAAGATCCCACATGCCGCGGAGCAACTAAGCCCGTGTGCCACAACTACCGAAGCCCGCACATCACAACTACTGGAGCCCACGCGCCTAGAGCCTGTGCTTTGCAGCAAGAGAAGCCACCGCAATGAGAAGCCTGTGCACTGCAACGAAGAGTAGCCCCCACTCGCCGCAACTAGAGAAAGTCCTGCGCAGCAACAAAGACCCAATGCAGCCAAAAAATAATAATAATAATAAATTTATAAAAAAAATAAAAGTAAAAATAGGTGCTGAATTGGATATGAGACATGACACCCCCACCCCCAAGAAGCTTCTTATTAAAGTCACTTGAGGAATCAGCTCTTGATAGGAAGCCGATAGCCACATCTTTTTCTCTCCATTAGGGCACCCCAGTTAAGAAACTGGACTTAAAATCACTTGAGAACTTTATAAGATTTTAATGTCTAAGAATGCAAATTAACATGTCTCTGTCCAAAGGATATGAAAAACTAATCTGAGTATAATTATCATATAATGTGATACTGGGGCAGGGACCTGGAGCCTGCTGCCTGTGGACCTAAGTTACTAATGAGGGGGTGGGCTGTAGACCACTAACAGCTCCATCAGGGTCCCACTCGGAGCAGCTCAGGAGAAGGTCCGAGAGGGGTCAGCTGCGGCTGAATGTTGGCGGCCTTACAGCCAGACCATGCAGAGAGATTGCTTGGAGCCCTGGAAGAAAGCCACATTTAATATTCAGGTTTGAGATGTTCTCAGGGGGAAAATGCTTGTTCAATGAGAGCTGTGACTAGGACAACAGGAGTGGAGGGGGTCTGCGAACTGTTGATTGAAAGCTACCTGCCTCAACCCATCAGATCTGCCTTCAGGCCGCTCCAGGGAGCTGACCTGTGTCTTTTATTTGATTCTAAGGGATGGAGCCCACTTCTAATAGGGCATCAATAAAGCTTCAGGATAATTAAGTACCTAATTGAGTGTCTAAATTCAGCTGAAGCAATTTACATGCCATGGCAATCTTGCCATGTCTGGGATGTTTTTTTCACTTATGTCTAAGAAGTCATATTTTGGACTTTTTATTTTGTTTCTTAAATTCCTTTGATACGACTGTGGCTGCCTTTGCATATTTATGACATTGGATAGGTTGCTGTGGCCACACTATATGCAAATCAACCAATAAATGCAGTAGAAAAATAATATGGAAATCTAAAAAGGTAAATAAATGGGGGTTAGAAAAGAGTTTAGACAAGAATCGCAGAAACTCCCTTAGTGAGAATGACCCTCAGTGGAGCACTGGAATATTTGGAATATTGGCACTTATTCCTGCCAGGGAGCTCTTGGCTTTTTGTTGGAAATTATGTACATTTTTATTATAGTCTTTATCAACAGGCCTCTTACCTCTGGGAAAAAGTTACTGCCTTTCTTCAGTATCTGTGCTTTGGTTCTCATCCATCCAGTCAAACATTTATTAAGTGCTTACTGTATGCACTGTTCCAGTTGACAGTCTGGTTCTCGCTCTCAAATCTTGCCCCACACTCTCTCCTCCTGCTTCATTCTCGCCCTCACCCAGCCCTCCCACCGCCAACGAAAGTGGCATCCTGGCCGGGCACAGCAAACCAGCCTGACAAGTGAATCAGGGGTTGGACTTGGTGAGGGGTGCGGGGGACTCGGGGCTATTTCAGAAGGGTCCTTGGAGCTTTGGGGAGTACGAGAATTGTTCCCTTTTGTGCATTGCTTGTCTCTGTTCTACACCCCCCAAGAGCCGGAGATCGCCAGTGGAGCCCACACTTCCAACTCTTCAGAAATTTGTGTTCAAATCCCTTAGAAGGAGGAGAATCTGCCCCAATTAAGGCTTTATCTTAAAACTGAACATTACATTTTTTTTTAATTTTAAGTTTTTCTTTTTTTTGCGGTACGCGGGCCTCTCACTGTCGTGGCCTCTCCCGTCGCGGGGCACAGGCTCCGGACGCGCAGGCTCAGCGGCCATGGCTCACGGGCCCAGCCGCCCCGCGGCATGTGGGATCCTCCCGGACCGGGGCACGAAGCCGTGCCCCCTGCATCGGCAGGCGGACTCCCAACCGCTGCGCCACCAGGGAAGCCCTGGACATTACATTTTAAATAAAAAATATAAGATGTCAAAATGTGTGCTGTTGCCACTTAGTGTATACATCCCTATTCTGTGTCTGGCTTTAATATGGACAATTTCAAACATACATACAAGGTGGGAAAATCATATAACCCCCACATTTCAGTAATTATCAACTTATAGTCAGTTTGCTTTCATCAGTACCCTCTTCCCACTGGAGGATTATGAAGCAATCCCAGACGCCATATAATTTCATCTGTAAATATTTCAACATGTATTTCTAAAAAAAGAAAACATAAAAAAATCCACAATAACCCTTCTGCAATTCTTTAAAATCGAATACCTAATCAGCAAATGCTCGAATGATTCAACTGCTTTTTTAGTTTGTTCTAATGGGTTTTCAGAGAAGGTTTGTGATTGGCTGAGATGCCTGTTAAGTCTCAATCTGTATCACCCCCTTTCCCTTGTGTTGATCAAGGCTTTTTTAAAATGGTAAAACCACCTGTTGAATATTATCTAAGATGTGTTTTGATGTCATGAAATGATCATCAGTGAAAAATTAAAATTGTTTTTATCAATTTTCACATGGTGGAAGACATACATAGAGAATTGCCTACAATGGAGGGTTCCCCATCTCATCACCTTCCCCTCTGAGTCACTCCTCCATTTTCTATTTAGTTTCTCTAGTGTTTACATCCGAGACTGTAATTACCATATGTGGATCTCTGTGCCATGGATATTACACACTGGCTCCCACTGTGAAAGATGGGGACTTGGTGCTCTTACCCTGCAAATACTGTTCACTGGAAGACCTCATTTGTAGTTAAGTGCATCCACATGTAACTTTCTCAGAATGAGTGCTTGGCAGGTCAATTTTCTAAATCTTTGCATATTTGAAAGCAGTTGATTGATACTTGGCCTGGGTTAGGAGTTCTAGGGTCAAAATTGTTTTCCCTAAAAACTTTGAAGTCCTTTTTCCATTAAAAAAGTGTAACTTGCAAGGTTAATTTCCTTAGCTATTATTACTGTGTGCTCACATTTGAGTACTTATGATTTGAACAGTGCCAACCACTGTTCCAAGTGTTTTAATCAGTATCAAATTTAAACCTTAGCCCTATGAAATTTGCAGTATTATTAGCCACATGTACAGATGAGGTAACCAAGGCATGTAGCTTGTCCAGGCAGGATTTAAACCCCAGAACCTGCATTCTGAACCTGGCAGCCTTCTTCTACCTAAGGCCACACCTCCTGTCGCGGACCCCCTCGCACAGCTCCAGTGCCCACAGGGTTCCTCCTCTGACCTCCTCAGGCCCGGGAGTAACAGCTTCCCAGGGTTGCTGGTCCCCATACCCCAGCCCACCCCTTTGAAGAGTCTGTTTGTTGCCAGAACTCGGCTTCTGTTCACCGGTGCCAAATAGAAACGTGGAGACAGAGTTTTGGGTAAAGTAGAATAGTTTTATTGCTTTGCCAGGCAAAGGGGGCCACAGAGGGCTAATGCCCTCAGAACTGTGTGTCCCACCCTGGAGGGGGTTGTGAGGAGTCTTATAGTGTACAGGGAGCCGGGCGTGGTCAGCTAGTGGACATACTTCTGATTGGTTGGTGGTGAGGTAATCGGGAGCCAGCATCACCAGCCTTCTGGTTCCAGCAGGTCTGGGGTCTGCGTGCTTGTGGGCAGCATACAGTTAACTTCTTCCATCTGGTGGGGGTTTCAGTATCTGCAAAACAGCTCAAAGGACACGGCCCAGAATATCATTTATAGCCCTTGAGGAAGAACTAAAGGTTCTTGACTTTGTTTAATGGCTAAAGTATTATTTTGTCTTTCTTGACTGTTTTCCTTTCTTTCTGCATTTTTTCACTTCTCTAATTAAATTTATTCTTTCACTACAGATTTTTACAGACAAAAGGCAGGTGGGGGACATGGGTGGGGGTCTATTCTGGGAAGGTCTCAGAGGGTCCTTCTCAGTTACATGTTCATTAAACAGCTTTTCTTAAACCTTCTGAGCCCCCAGCAGAGACCATGACCAATGCAGTCACATGTCTGGGAAGTACCAGGGCTCAGATTCAACCTGGTTCTGTCAAGCTCTGGGTGCTTGTTACCCAGAAATAGGTTTAAGACTTAAGGAGACAATAGTTTAGAAGCCGTAGAAGGTGAAAATGGAGAAAGTTTAGGTTAGTGTATTTTAACGTAGTATTGGAAATCCCCATATTTTAAAAAGCAAACCCATTCTAATATTATTATAGTTAATATCACTCTGTTCATTTTGTCATTTTTATTTATTACTATTTCTATCTGTGTAGTAAAATAGTTGATCTAAACAACTTCTCTGTTTACAAGTGTTATATAACTTTAAGCTCTTGTTTTACCATTTTTGAAATGTTTTGAATACCAGTGAGGGTCTCCCTGTGGTACACCCCGGGGCTGCCAGGTTCCCCCTCCCCAGTGGGTTTTTATTGTCATCACAGAGTGGAATGGCTATTCTCCAGAGTTTAGACAACTGGTCCACAGGGAAGACGTTGTTTCTGAAAGAGTTACCATGACAACCTCCTTCTTCAAGGTAAGCATTTGAGTTTTAATAAAACAAAGGACTTGGCTTTGTATTAAATCGGTCCCCATGGCAGTGCTCATCACGCCATGCATGCTGTATTAGCCGCCTTCACTCCTGGTATATTTTTTTTCCTGGGATTTAGGAGCTCAGCTCATGACTGGGTGGCCACCTCCTTGCATCTTGGACTCAGACCAGAAGCCTGACCTCTTCTGTGAAAAAAGACTCATCTTCCTTAAATAAAGAAAGGCTGTTGGCTGGATATGGCTCCTTATCATGTAGTTACTATTTCCTCTTTGAATACAGGCTCTTAGAGTTGGAAAGAAAATTTTTTGTACTGGAACAGATGCTGGCATCTCTCTTCTCTCCACCTTTCTCTGATAAAGTATTTCACTTCTCTTGGTGGATTGGTCCATTGATTAGCTAGTAAATATAGCCTTGGACAACTGGTTATCCATTTGGGAGAAGTTACTTCTCTGCTTTCATGTTATTCACAGAAACCTTGATGGATTAAAAATAAAAGAATTTCTAGAGTACCAGAAGAAAATATAGGAGCCTATTTTCATAATCTGAGAGATGGAAAGAAAAGAAACCTAGAAGCAATAGAAGAAAAAAATTGGGGACCCCTCAAATTTAAAACTTATATACACAGCCACATCATAAATAAAGTTAAACAATAAATAACAAAGTTGAAAACATATTTGTGACATATGGCAAAGCATTAATATCCATAACATGTAAAGGGCTTCTAAAAATAGATGACATATTGTAAAAGGTACTCAAGTTTATGAATGAAAGAGATATAAATAAACTAGCAAAAAAAAAAAAACAAAACCAACACTGTTGGACCAACCTAAATGTAAAAATTTAGAAAAAAATTGAGTGTTTGTAGGGGTGTCGGGGAGAAGTGTTCCTGCTCTGTTGATGGGAGTGTGAAATTGTTACCGAACCAGGTCCGGCTGCTCACTGCTCAAAAATCAATACGCAAGAGAGAGAGAAAGATGTTGGTAGAAAGGAAAGTTGCTTTTAATCAGAATGCTGGGAATCTGGGGAGAAGGTGGACTCAGCGTCCTCCAAAAACCACCTCCAAAGGTTCTGCTTGGCCATAAAGTTTTTAAAAAAACAAAACCAACACTGTTGGACCAACCTAAATGTAAAAATTTAGAAAAAAATTGAGTGTTTGTAGGGGTGTCGGGGAGAAGTGTTCCTGCTCTGTTGATGGGAGTGTGAAATTGTTACCGAACCAGGTCCGGCTGCTCACTGCTCAAAAATCAATACGCAAGAGAGAGAGAAAGATGTTGGTAGAAAGGAAAGTTGCTTTTAATCAGAATGCTGGCAATCTGGGGAGATGGTGGACTCAGCGTCCTCCAAAAACCACCTCCAAAGGTTCTGCTTGGCCATGAAAGTTTTTAAAGGGAAAAAGGGAAGTAATCTCAGTTAATCATAGAAACGGGGGTCAGAGTCATCGTCATCCCCCACTGTGTGCAGGCTTGTGTGCAGGCTTGTGTGCAGGCTTGCTGACTTCTTGTGGTTTTTCTTTAGATGCTCTCTTGTTCACACAGTTTGTTTGAGAGATTACTGAAAGGGAAGCTAAGGAAGAGATCTGGTCGTCTGTCAGTCACTTATTCTTCATTTCTACTTCTTTGATCTATGGAAAGAACCAACAGGTTAGGCAAGGTATTGTGTGGTCAAAAGATTTGAAAGGTGTGCTAGGGCTGGAGATGAGTCCAGCATGGGGGTGCCTTGTGTCAGGTTAGTGACAAGACAAGGGGGCCTCCTGCAGAGAGCTTTTTTCTGCAAAGAGCTCTTTCCTTCCAAAAGCTGCTTGCAAATTTACACCCTCTTTGGAATGGGTAAATGTGACAGTTTTTGTCCATTTAAAATGCCCATGACTTTCAACCGCCAAATTCCCTTCATAGAAATCTATTCTATAGGAATACTGATACAGATTCAAGATGAGAGTGTGCAAGGATGTGTGTGAGAGTGTGTCTGTGTACGACAGCATGTGAATGTGGGAGTGGGTGGGTATGTGCGAATGTGAGTCTAGTAAGTTTGCTCAGTCTCTCTCCTTCACTAGAAGCTCCCTGAGGGCAGGGTTCTTGTTGGTTCCATTCACCCCTTTGTCCCCAGCACCAGGGATGGAGCCCCAGCACATGGCAAATGAGCAAATATTTGAATGAATGAATGAATGAATGAATGTCAGGCGGCTGCAAGAAAAAAAAAACTGGGGTTATATCATTAATATGTGATATGGATTTGGGTCAATGTATTAATGATACAGAGGGCATGATTCACAATGAAGATGTTCATATCACCCACACAGATGTAGTAAATTACTGAAGTTGAAATATACAAAAAAAAAAAAAAAAAAAAAAAAGAAAGAAAGAATAAACTGTCATTAAGGAAAATCAGAGTGAGACCCTTGAACACACGGTTCTCAACCTTTGACAGGTCAAACAGGAAAAGCAGAAGGGTTAGAGGCTTTGTATAATGTTGACTTACAGATCCATGGAATTTTGTGTCCTGTGCATAATCACCTCCTTGTCTCAGGGTATGCGAAACTCTCCAGTCCCACATGGCAGGAGTACATTTTCTTTCTTCCTTTTTAAAAATTTATTTATTTAAATTTATTTATTTTTGGCTGCATCGGGTCTTCGTTGCTGCCCGCAGGCTTTTTCTAGTTGCTGTGAGCGGGGGCTACTCTTTGTTGAGGTGTGCGGGCTTCTCATTGTCATGGCTTCTCTTGTTGCAGAGCACGGGCTCTAGGTGCACGGGCTTCAGTAGTTGTGGCACGCAGGCTCAGTAGTTGTGGCTCCCGGGCTCTAGAGCGCAGGCTCAGTAGTTGTGGCGCACGGGCTTAGTTGCTCTGCGGCATGTGGGATCTTCCCAGACCAGGGATCGAACCCGTGTCCCCTGCATTGGCAGGTGGATTCTTAACCACTGCGTCACCAGGGAAGTCCCAGGAGTACATTTTCTGACAACAATGTCATAAAACTAAAAACCAATTACAGAAAGTTTATTTTAAAAATTCAAGGCCTGGAAGTTAAGCAAATAAGTCTTTTCAGTAACCCTCTGTCAAGGGTTAACGTCTTCCAAAAAGCAATTGTTGACTGAAAAACGCACGCAACGTAAAAGTTGAGAAATATGTTTTATTTGACCACCGAAACTGAGGACTTAAGCCCAGGATGCAACCTCTCACATAGCTCTGGGGGACTGCTCTGAAGAGGTGAGTGTCCTCCAGGATATAGAGGAGTTTCTGGCAGCAAAGACCAGGTAGTCGGAACATCAAAAGATTACTGCTAATTCAATAAAATCAGACATCTCAAGGAATTAAGGAATTTAGTGCTTTTCTATGTATGGGAAATGCAAGAGTCTAGGCTCACTGAAATCATCCCTTTGCTATGCACCTCAGCTGTCTGGGGTCAGCATTCTGTGCTTTCTCATCCAGAGTCTCCTCCAGGTGCATCGCAGGGAGTGGCTGCAGTGGCTGACCGCTTGGGCAGGCATCCTGTTTCTAACCTGAGTTTCCTCAGGGCTCACTGTTGGGGCAGCTGTAATGTGATGGCTTGATGGCTACAGCATCCTTTGTTTACTGATATGGCAGGCAACATTTTTTCATTGACACAATTATGGACTCCTTAAAAGTTAGGACTGTGGAGAGCACCAGGCACCAAAGCTCATGAGAGATGCAGGCAAACTTTGCTCAGAGCAAGAGAAGTGTTTTCATTATTAGGTGAGAGAGGATGAAAAATAAATGAACTAGGGATTCAATAAAAAGCTGGAAAACCAATAAAACAAAGCCAAGAAAAATAAAAATGGAACTACTGGAGACAAAATTAGAGAACAACAAATTAGAGAAAAGAACTAAAATAGGATTTTTAATATGAGGAATGGTTCTCTGGAAAAAGTTAAAAATGACTTACACTTTAGCAATGCTAATCAAGAAAAAAAAAAAACAACAGTAAATGGTAAAGGGTGTGTAAGCACAGAGATGGGAGGGGGAGATGGATGCCATTATAACACATCCCCCCCCACCCTTCTCTCCACAGGCCCAGGCATCAGGAGGTAGTGAGGGCCCTCAGGGCAGCCACCACTAGTCCCTGAAATAGTATATTGTATTGCAAATGCTGAAATGTCACAGCCTGTCCTTATCTTTCAGTGGTCAAGGGACAGATGCTGGAGTCATACTGATCGTTCCCTCTCCTGGAAATGTATTTAAGATCCTTGGACTCTGGTCAATGGGACATTCCTCTAAATCAAGAACATGCAAACTTGAGAGCCATTTTCCCTAAGGGTGTGGAAAGAGCCATTCTGAGATGGGTGGTGACCTGGGACTCTTTGCTGCAGGGCTTGCACCTGGACAAACATCTCCTCCAGCAACAGAGTACAAAGAAACTATAAGGGACTAAAAATAACCACATACATGCCCAGTTGGGGCAAATTAACAAGTAGATAATAAAGGCCAAAACCCACGCCACTCCTTTTTTTTTTTAAACGTCTTTATTGGAGTATAATTGCTTTACAATGGTGTGTTAGTTTCTGCTGTATAACAAAGTGAATCAGCTATACATATACATATATCCCCATATCTCTTCCCTCTTGCGTCTCCCTCCCACCCTCCCTATCCCAGTCCTCTAGGTGGTCACAGAGCACCGAGCTGATCTCCCTGTGCTATGCGGCTGCTTCCCACTAGCTATCTATTTTACATTTGGTCGTGTATATATGACCATGCCACTCTCTCACTTCGTCCCAGCTTACCCTTCCCCCTCCCCATATCTTCAAGTCCATTCTCTACGTCTGCGTCTTTATTCCTGTCCTGCCCCTAGGTTCTTCAGAACCTTTTTTTTTTTAGATTCCATATATACGTGTTAGCGTATGTTTTTCTCTTTCTGACTAACTGCCACTTCTAAGGTGCTGGGAGCAAAGACTGAATACTGTGCATGATCCCTGCCCACAGCGCCACCAAGCGGTGGGCAGGCCACTTAAGCCACCCTTCCGGCCCGACACACTGGTCCTGCCCCTACCCTCGTCCCCTTTAGGGGACCAGCCTGCTCTTCTCGGAGAGGAGAGAGAGCAAGGGCACCTGTTACTTGCTTTTCACACGAGGGGTGCTGCAGCCTGAGTCCCATGAAGCCTTGCCTGAATTCCTCCTCTGGCCTCTGATGAATTTCTAGTAATTAAAAGGTCCGAGGACCTAAGTCAGTAACAACTCTGCGAAGAGGAGAGTGGGGACCAATGGAGGGAGAAAGAGAGAGAGAGAGAAGCCAAAACCCTGTGGCCCAGAGCCACACCAAGGCAGTGGCTGCTTCAGGACCTTGGGTTCTCTGATACCTTTTTTTCTTTTTTTTTTTTGCCTTTTGCAAAGTGTAATTTATAAAAGATTAAATAACAAGACTCAACAATAATATGAACAAGTGTCCGAGATTTTCTTTAGCTCAATTAATGTGGGAACCAGGAAAATGTTGAAACTGGTTCAAAGTGCATTAGAGGAACTGGGTATTTTAGGCAACTTTAGTAAAGGAGTGTTAGGGTAGGATTTCTGGTTTAGATAGAAAACTGGTTCATCTCCTACAGGACTATAGCTATAGCATCTGGGATTATTTTTTTCACCGTTCAGAGATTATTTGCCTATCTAACTGAAAACATCTAAATTCAGGTCTGCCAGTACAGAGCTGTAAAACAGCCCAATCCATAGAAAAGCAATCACAAGCCCAGCGCTGCACTGAATGCACACCCAGCAAATCTCATTGGTCTATTTTCAAGTTGTGGATAGCTTTGATGATACTGAAAAATAAATCCCTCCTTAACTTAGTCTGAGAGGAGTTTTGGTACTCAGAGCCTAAAGGTCTGGTAGGAAGGAAGGGAATAGAACAGTCAGAAGCAGACAGGTATTTCCTCAGCTGGTTGGAGGACCAGCCCAGAGCGCACATACTCCCATACAAGCGTCCCTTCCCACACTTCTCAACTGAGCTCTGTAAAAGAGCAACATTCGGACAAGTATCAGTGGTTTTTAGTTCATTATAAATTAACCAATCAAACTCAATCAACTTGTGTATTTGAGAGTCCACTATGTGACCACGATCAGGTCGGTGTCTGCGGGTTCCGCATCCATGGATTCAACAATTGATCAGATCCATGATTGGTTGAATCCATGGATGTGAAACCTGGGGATAAGGAGGGACCCACTACGCCTTTTCACATAAGGGACTTGAGCATCCACGGGGTTTGGTATCTGCAGGGGTCCTGGAAGCAATCCCCCGTGGATACTGAGGGATGACTGTATACAGATGCAAAGTACTCTAAGACCACCCTGCAAGACTTCATCGTTGAGGGACTTTCTGGTGGCACAGTGGTTAAGAATCCGCTTGCCAATCTCCCAACTGGGATTGACATATATACACTAATATGTCTAAAATGGATAACTAATAAGAACCTGCTGTATAAAAAAATAAATAAAATAAAATTCAAAAAAAGGAAGTTAAAAAAGAAAGAAAGAAATATGTTTGGGAGGAGGGTATTCCCTCCAAACACATAGCTGTAAAAATGGCCATAAGGTGCTACATTATGTGCTTAAGAGTGGAGGCTTTCAATTTCTTTTTACAAATGGCAAGAAAAAAAGAGAGGAGAAACCTACAGATAAAAAAAAGAAACTTAAGAGATGTGTTAACCAAATGCCAGTTTCTGACACAGACCTTGTTTGGATCATGATTCAAATAGCGTACTGTGGGGAAAAGATTATGAGACAGTTCGGGAAATATGAACATGGACAGGACATTTGATGATGCTAAGAAATGATTGTTATAGGTGTTGTTATTTTTCTAAAAAGAGTCCATTTCTTTTTATTTTATTTATTTATTTATTAAAAAAAATTTTTTTTGCGGTACGCGGGCCTCTCACTGTTGTGGCCTCTCCTGTTGCGGAGCACAGGCTCCGGACGCGCAGGCTCAGCGGCCATGGCTCACCGGCCTAGCTGCTCCGCGGCATGTGGGATCTTCCTGGACTGGGGCACGAACCCGTGTCCCCTGCATCGGCAGGCGGACTCTCAACCACTGCGCTACCAGGGAAGCCCGAGTCCATTTCTTTTTAAGATATATGTTGAAATATTTACAAATGCAAAGATGAAATTCTGTGTGTGTGTTGGATAGAGGCTGGGTAGGGTATGGATGAAACAAGATTGGCTATGAGTTGGTAATTGTTGAGGCTGGGTGATGAACACATGGTGATTCATTACACTATATTATCTACTTTTTTATGTCTGAACATTTTTATTAGTAACAAAGGCTAGGGCTTCCCCGGTGGTGCAGTGGTTAAGACTCTGCCTGCCAATGCAGGGGACACGGGTTTGAGACCTGGTTCAGGAAGATCCCAAATGCCGTGGAGCAACTAAGCCCGTGCGCCACAACTACTGAGCCTGCGGTGTAGAGCCCACGAGCCACAACTACTGAAGCCCATGTGCCACAACTACTGAAGTCCACGTACCTAGAGCCTGTGCTCCGCAACAAGAGAAGCCACCGCAATAAGCCCGTGCTCTGCAACAAAGAGTAGCCCCCGCTTGCCCCAACTAGAGAAAACTCGCGTGCAGCAGCGAAGACCCAATGCAGCCAAAAACGAAATAAATGAATAAATAAATTAATTAATAATAAAGGCAAAAACCCCCCACAATAATTATTATTTCTATCGATTCCATGTGTTGGCTGGGCTCAGCTGGGGGATCCTTCTGTTGGTCTCACCTGGCGTTTCTCACATGACTACAGTTATCTGGCAGCTGAAGGGTCCAAGATGGTCTCCTCACAGGTCTGGGGCCTTGATGCTGCCTGTCAGCGGGACCTCTCCCTCCACTTGGCCCCGCATCACTTGGGAGTCTAGTGCAGACTTGCTCACGTAGCAGCTGGAACATTCCAAGAACCGGAAGAGGAAGCTGCAAGGTTTCTTCTTGCCTAACTGCACGTCTACTGTGGTCTATCAGCCAAACTTGCAAAGCCTAGATCCAAGAGCTGGGGAACCAGACCACACCTCCTGAAGGGAGGAGCTACAAAGTCCCATGGAAAAAGGGTGTGGCCCCAGGGAGGCATGACAAATTTGGAGTCTTACTTATCTCTTCTACCACAAAACTGTAAAGTAGTTGCTATTTACAATGTTCAGCGTGAAACAGGCATTTGGCACCTATGATACCGGCTTAATTCAGACGGGGCCAGGCAAATAGGAGGATTTTAATAAACACTGTATTGAACCAGACTGAATGAATTTAGACCCAAAATGTTTCCACTCTTTGTTTTGTAACCTTTATAACCTTACCTGGTACAGTCAGTGGACCAAAAGCCCAGATAAAGATAGTTAAAGGATTGAGTAAAACCCTCTTCAGAATTTTTCATTCTACTTAATTTTAACAAATAGTGTATGTAACAGCTAATGAATATTTCAGTCTTTCATGTATGAACCAAAAATGTAATTATGGGTTTGATTTTACCAACGTTTGCTGCTTGCAGTAGTCTGTGATCACAAATCGCATTAAATGAAAGGTGAACCCCATTATGGTATCTGGAAAATGGAACTTAATAAGTTATGTAATTATGGGGAAAATCTGTGCAAATTGCAATTTTTATTAGGCAATTTTCCATCTTCATCTAGGCTCTAATAGTCTATTAGGCTTGTGGCAGTTCAGTGCTTTTATTAAGGAAGTTCTTTAACTTCTTTTCTGTTTGGTTCCTTGTAATGAAGCAATTGTATTTTGGGGTAAAATGATCACAGGCCTGCTTTAACTTATCGTTTTCAATCTTATTACAATAGGAAGCTGAATTCTAAGTTAATTATTCAGCTAAAACTCTATAGATCCAATTTATGCTCATCTTATATAAAGACAGAGAGCTTAAGAGAATTTCATGCCAAGAAAAAAAAAATCTTACAATCCAGTTCTTTTCTATTTACTGCACCATGTTGAAATGTTGGCCGAAAGAAAAGAACTTAATTTGAAAATCTTATCAGATCAGTTTTTCATCCTAAAAGTGTTGTTTCACCTGTTTGGTGATTGTGAAGCTATAAATCATTATATAGGATAGGAATTCAAAGTTGACACATGAAATTACCCATCACACTACCTTTTTCTACTTTGTGGTTGTTTGTGGTAAGATTTTATGATATGTAAGATCCAGTAATGCTATGTTTAGCAAATTCTCAGGTTTTATTGTCATTTAACAATTTTTGTAATATGTTTTTATTTAATTTATTTATTTAACTAAATTTATTTATTTATTTTTGGCTGCGTTGGGTCTTCGTTGCTGTGTGTGGGCTTTCTCTAGTTGTGTCAGGTGGGGGCTACTCTTCGTTGCGGTGCATGGGCTTCTCGTTGCGGTGGCTTCTCTTGTTTTGGAGCACGGGCTTTAGGCGCACGGGCTTCAGTAGTTGTGGCGCATGGGCTTCGTTGCTCTGTGGCATGTGGGAACCTCCCAGACCAGGGATAAAACCCATGTCCCCTGCATTGGTAGGCGGATTCTTAACCACTGCACTACCAGGGAATTCCTGTAATATGTTTTTAAATTATGATTTGATAAGAAGAAAATGACCCTGTGTCACTAAGTATTAGGAAAAAGCCTTGTGGAAGGCTTTTCCAGGTTGCATGGGTATTTCTATATGCAGCGTTGGAGGTGGCTCAGGTAGCACAGGGCTGGATTCTGCTCCAAGCTCAGTTAGAGATTTAAAGCATGGGCTTGGCCTGGAAACAGAGGGCATGACAAATAATGGCAGATGTGAGTAACTCCCAGTGCAACAGAACTCGCCTGACTAGGCCCAGGGATTTGCACACTTTGGTTTAGTTTTGTTTTTTTGTACATTAATTTTTATTGAAATATGGTTGATTTGCTGTGTTGTGTTAGTTTCTGCTGTACGGCAAAGTGGTTTAAGAACGTTTTGTTCCAGGTTCTCATGTCTCCATAACACTTTAGGTTTTCGAGGATGTGAAAAACACATCTGTCTCTTCCAACAAACTCCTTTACATCTTCTATATGTCACCCTTGCAGATGGTGCAAAAAACCTCTCACTTGGTGGGGTGGGGCTTCCCAAGAAAATAATGATCTGAGTTTTCTTGGCAATCAGTGATCCAACAGATTATTAAATTCGATCAAGATTTTGGCTTCCATGTTGTAAGACCCTTGCCCCTTCCTCTCCTTTTAAGGTCACAGGTAACATTCATCTGATAACTGAGGGTTAACTCTACCTGTATTAGTATCTTTCTTCACTAATCTGGGACATTTCATGGCCCCTCAGAGTCCGTGTTTGTCATCTGGCTCTTCATTTTGAAAGATACTTAGGCTGGGGACGGTGTTCTAGGTGCAGAATAATTGTCCCTCAAAGCCTTGAAGAAACTGCTCTGTTGTCCTATAATTAGAATAGTCCTTGAGAATTTTACTGATTCTTGTCCACTGTAGGAAATATTTATTTGGAAACTTCTAAGAGATTCTCTCTCTCTCTGCTGTTCTGAATTTCACACACTGTGTCTTGGGTAGGTCTCCTTTCCACTGTTGCCCAGAGGGCACTTTAATCTGGGGACTCAGGTGTCTTCAGCATGGTTATTCTTCCTTCATTTTTTTTTTTTTTTTTTTTTTTTTTTTTTCACGGGGCCTTCTCCCGTTGCAGAGCACAGGCTCCAGACACGCAGGCTCAGCGGCCATGGCTCACGGGCCCAGCCGC
>NW_006798798.1:3347180-3364423 GCF_000442215.2 Lipotes vexillifer | reverse complement strand
GGCACGTGGGATCTTCCCGGACCGGGACACGAACCCGTGTCCCCTGCATCGGCAGGCGGGCTCTCAACCACTGCGCCACCAGGGAAGCCCCCTTCATTTTTTTTCTTCTCCCCCTGGATCTTCAGCTGAATTGCTGTTGAAATTCCTGGATCTCTCTCTGGCTCTCAGCTTTCAGGCTTTCCATCCTGATCTCATGTGCATCCAGATCCTCAGGGAGCTCTCTCACTGGCTCCGCAGCACTGTCCATTCTGTTGCTTGGCCCATCCCTTCATTTCCAAGATTATTACATGCTCTTTTTCATACAGCCCTTTCTTACTTGGTGGATTCCCAGGAACTCACTCTCTTTGCTCTTGCCCACTGTTTGGCATGGCCTGAGGAGAAGACTGAGTGGGCCTGCCTGGGGGTTACTGCTGCAGTGTGGCCAGCACCTGTTTGGACACCTCCTGGAACGTGCAGCCCCTTCCTTTCCCAGCACCCTGACTGCTCCCACGGTCCACAGAAGTCCACTCTTGTGCCTGTTTTGGCTGGGTGAGTTCTCCAATTCAGGCCCACCTGCCTTCTGAATTTCAGGGATTCTTCATAATTGCTGGTTTACTGAAGACATTTCTTCTTTTTTTGAGGACTCTGTCATAGATTAAAAAATACACATATACGTGTGAATATGCGTGCGTGCCCTTTTTAGGCATTTGCCGTTAAAGGAAGCTGGATACACTATCTTCAGTCTCTCTGCGTTGTTCTGAAATTTTTTTTGCATTAAATAATATATTTTTCAGTATCCTAAAATAGTCTTTGAGAACAAGATTCTTAGTGGTTGCGTGACATTTTGTTGTATGTCTCTACCATTGTTTATTTAACTAACCCCTTATTATTAGAATATGATTTTTGCTATCATATGAAGCTATATAAGTATCATATACATTAGAACTGAGAACTTCTCTCCTGTTATTATCTCTTCATTTGTACCTCCTTGTGTTGTTATTCATACATCCCATCTCCTGTTTTGGGGGTTATTGCCTTTTTGTTTCTTTTGGAAATGATAAATCACATTTCTTTTTTTAATTGAAATACAGTTGATTTACAATGTGTTAATTTCTGCTGTACAGAAAAGTGATTTGGTTGTACATCCATTCTTTTTTATAAATCATATTTCTGATGAATAATTTTCCGTATGTCTCTTGGGGCACATGTGCAGGATTTCCTTTAGTTGGGGAATTACTGGATCACAGAATACGTGTGTGTTCAACTTTATAAAATTGCTGTGGTCTTTTCCAGAGTGGTTTGGCAGTTCACACTCTGATCAGCAGTGGGGCAAGTTCCTGCTGGTCTGTGTGCTCATCAACCAACATGCGTCAGGCTTCTTTTTTGGCCAATCAGTTGGGTGGAAAATTGTATCTGTTATGGTCTGAACTGTGTTCCCCCCAAATTCACATGTTGAAGTCCTAACCAGCAGAACCTCAGAATGTGACCGCATCTGGAGGTAAGGTCTTTGAAGAGGTGATAAAGTTAGAATGAGGTCACTAGAATGGGCCGTACTTCAGTACACCCGGGGTCCTCATTGAAGAGGAATTAGGACACAGATAATGAGCAGAGAAAAAAATGATGCGAAGATGCAGGAAGAAGACAGCCACCTGCAAGCCAAGGAGAGAGACTTCCGGAGAAACCCAACCTGCTGACACCTTGATCTCAGCCTTCCAGCTCCCAGAACTTTAAGAAAATACATTTCTGTCGTTTAAGCCCTCCAGTTTGTGGTACTTTGTTATGGCAGCCTGAGCAAAACTAAATATAGTATCTAACTGTGGGGTTTGGGAAAACCTTTTATGACGGACATTTTCTAGTGTTTATAAGTAGAGAGAATAGTAACGTAACTGGCCTCATTTCCCCATCACCCAGCTGTGTGTATTTACTGAAGTAAGTTAAGGCAGGTCACAGACATCGTGTTCGCTGTGGTCTTCAGTTGCATTTCCTGGATGTCTAACGAGGTTGAGTCATGATCATGTTCATGGGTCATTCTTGTGTGAAATGACTGTTCCATGTTTTTGTTTTATTTTTGTTCTTAGTATTTTGTGTGTGTGTATGTACTTTTTTCCTATTGGGTTATTTGTATTTTCTTTTCTTATTGACTTGTAACAATTCTTCACATAGGACATTAATCCTTTGGCTGCTCACATGTGTTGCAAATATTTTATGGCTTTTCAATTCACTTTCTCTGTCCTTGGTTTTAAACTTTTAATTTTGAGGTAACTTGAGACTAATAGAAGGGTTGCAACATAATACAGAAAGTTCTTGTTTATCCTTTATCTACCTTCCTTGCTGTTAACATCTTATACAACCTGCATAATATTTTTAGATGAACAAAAGTTCTTAATTTTAATGTTCACATTAATATTAGTATAAGAATATAATTTATATAATGTATAAGATAAAATAAAAAATAAAACAAAATATACTTATATATAAACATATGTAGTATATAATCTATATTATTAAAATATATAAGTATACTAAAATAACTATAAATTAATATAAATATTATATATAAATGTACAATATATTAATATTAATTTTTCTTTTACAGTTGGTGCTTTCTGTATCTCATTTAAGGAATTCTTCTCTACTCAAGGTCATATGTTATCCTGTGCTAGCTCCTAGGCATTTTTAAAGTTTTGCCTTTCACATTTAAACCTTTATAATCCATGAAGAGTTTCACCCATCAGGTAAAAGGTAGGGCTTCTTTTCTATACGGATCATCCCGATACTATTATTGAATGTTCCATCCTATAATGCCACCTCTGTCACATAGGGTTTCCATATTTGCTAATGTGACGGGTGAGAAGGCATACCTCAGTGCAGGTTTAACGCACATGTCTCTTATGCATTTGGTGGTGTCTCTTAAATAATATTTTCAAGATATGGGGTGAGAAGTGGTGGGCAGGGGAGGAATTAACAACTGCTGAGAACCTGTGATGTGCTGGCCCTGTTTGAGGCCCAGATGCATCGCTTCATTGAATTCTCATGATGGCCTGATGAGATGAAGAATCGTTACCTTCCCCATTCTCAGTGAGGTTGCTATGCTCACAGAGCCAGCAAGTGGCTGAGCAATGGCTCTGGCCAAGCCTGTCTGGCTCCACAGTTCTGTCCCCTGCAACACCTTCGGGGATGGTGTATATGTCCCAGGACCGGTCTGGTGTCAGAGGTGTGGTGCTGCCTTTCTTATTGCTGAAATAACAGTGGTGGAGGGCTGGTTAGCCATATAGGACCTTGGTCAATGTGGAATGTCAGCTTTCTCCTTGCCTGACTCCTTTTCTACCTTCTCCCCATCATCAGGACACAAAGCTTTATTAAAAGAAATGTTGCTTCAAACATGGAAAACTTTATGATCTTTCTAAAGAAATAAATCTATCAATCACAGAGATAGTGTGATTTATAGGAAATATATATTTAGTCATTCAGATGACCAAAATACATTTCTCATATATATTTGGTCTTCATGCACAGTCCCTGGCTCACAGCTCCCAAAACCCTTGGAATTTCCTACGTAAAAGTTTCTTTTATTATGTGAACGAGGTGACGTTTAGAAGCACCCAAGGAAGGCGGCTGGTTGCCTGGAGAACCAACCCTGTGATTAGAGGGTAGGAATTTTCAGTCCTACCCTCTGATTTCTGGGGAGGCGAGAGGGGCTGGGGGTTGAATAAATCATCATTGGCTCATGATTTAGTCAATCATTACTGTGTAATGAAGCCACCATAAAGACCCTGAAGGACAGATTTTCGGCCCCTTTTCACATCAGGGAAACAGAATGCTTCTGAGTGCCACCTTGCCATGCCCCGGGCTCCACGAGGACAGAGCTTCTTTGTTTGGAACCTTGCCCTATGTATCGCTTCATCTGGCTGTTGATTCATATCCTTTAACATCCTTTTATAATAAATTGGTAATCGAGTGAGTAAATGGGTTTTCCTGAGTTCTGTGAGCTGTTCCAGAAAATTAATCGAACCCAAGGAGGGGGTAATGGGAACCTCTGGCTTATAGTCAGTTGGTCGGAAGCATAGGTAACAACCTGAGTTTGCTCCTGGTGTCTGAAGTGGAGGGCGGTCTTTTAGGACTGAGCCTTTTACCTGTGGAGTCTGATTCTGTCTCTGGGTTGATCGTGTCAGAACTGAGTTGAATTGTAGGACACCCTCCTGGCATCTGAGAATCGCCCATTGTTGGTGTGGGGAAGTCTCCACACAAACAAGTTGGAATTGGGTGCAGGAACCCTTTCCAATCACTGACTATAGGAAGATGTTGCAGAGACAATCTCTTGACTTAGGCAAAATATATTTTTTTAATTGATAGCTTTGTTTGAATAGAGTTAAACTTGAGTTTTTGTGACTTTAGGATAAAAAAGTTATGACTAAATTGTCTGGTGACATTTAGCAACAATTATTTACATGTATGTCTGTTTCAACAAATTGGATGTGACACTCATTTGATACCCTAGAGCTTTTGAGTAATGTGCTTTTGGTATGTAAATGGTCTAGAGCCCTAAGGGCCTATTTCTGTGTTGCCTACTCATTCATCTTCATTTATGTGCAGGGAGACAGCCTAAGGAATCCCAGTTGACAGAAGGGTCTTAGAGGGGTGCTTTAATCTCTTGCTTCTTGCCTCTGTAGACAGTGTGCATGAGCACATTTTTATCAATGACATGAATGATAAAAACAAAGTCTTGGGACTTCTGGTTTCAGCCCCAACATCTAAAGAACTTAGAAAAAATAGATAAATCCACTATTTGGAGATTTTAAACTCTTCTGTCAGTAATTGATGGCTCAAGCAGGCATAAAATCAGTAAGGATATAAGTGACCTGAGCATTATCAATCAACTTCATCTAATTGACATTTATGGAATATTCCATCCAACCACAGCAGATCACCAAGATAGACCACATTCTGGACCATAGAACACCCCTTAACAAATTTAAAAGCATATAAATCATACAAAGTATGTTCTCAGAACAAAATGTAATGAAACTAGAAATCTGTAACAGAAAGCTGGAAAGTAACAGAACACAATAAAGATAGCTGGAAAATTCCCAAATACTTAGAAATGGAACAACATATTTCTAAACAACACATGGGTTGGAAGAAGTCTCAAGACATACAGGTGGCCAACAGGTACAGGAAAAGATGCTCAACATCACTAATCATCAGGGAAATGAAAATCAAAACCACAATGTGATATCACCTCACACATGTTAGAACGGCTGTTATCAAAAAGACAAAAAGTAACCAGTGTTGGCGAGGGTGTGGAGAAAAGGGAACCCTCGTGCACTGTTGGTGGGAATGTAAATTGGTGCAGCTAGTGTGGAAAGCAGTAATTTCAAAAAATTAAAAATAAAACTTCTAGAAGAAAACATGCAAGTCTTCTTGACTGAGAGCTGGTGATGAGTTTTTAGGTATGACACTAAAAGCACAGCCCATGAATGAAAAAACTGATAAGCTGGACTTTATTAAAATGAAAGCCTTCTTTGTGCAAGATACTCACTCTTAAGAGAGTGAAAAGACAAACCATAGTATGGGAGAAATATTAACACATATTTGATAACGGACTTGTTTCTAAAATATACAAAGAACTCTTAAAATTCAACAATAAGGAAGCAAACAACTCAATTTAAAAATGGGCAAAAGATCTGAACAGAAACTTTATCAAAGAAGATATGGAGATGCAAATAAACATGAAAAGATACTCAACATCATTTGCGTTAAGGAAATAGAAATGAAAACAATAAAATACCACTACAAATTTATTAGAATGGCTGAAATCCAAAATACTGAATGTCAGTTGTTGGCAGGGATGCAGAGCAAGAGGAACTCTTATTCACTGCTGGTGAGAATGCAAAATGGAACAACCACTCCGGAAGACTGGTGGTTTATTTTGAGCCTAAACCTAGTCTTACCAGATGATCCAGCAATCATCTACCTAAGTATTTACCCAACTGATTGGAAAGCTTATGTCCACACAAACACTTGCACACTAATATTTATAGCAGTTGTAATCATGATCACGAAGAACTGGAAGCAGCCCCAAATGGAATATTTTCCATTCATCAAGAAAACGGTATGTAATATCAAGGCACACAAAGATATGGATGAATCTTAAGTACATATTGCTAAATGAAAGAAGCCAGTCTGAAAGGCTGCATACCGTATGATCCTGATTACATGACATTCTGAAAAAAGCAAAACTGTAAAAATGGTAAACGGATCAGTGGTTGCCAGGGGTTTGAATAGGTGAAGCACAGGGGATTTTTTTAGAGCAGTGAAACTATTCAGTACGACACTGTAATGTTAATTGTGGATACACAACGCTTTGCATTTATCAGAAACCACCAAGGGATTTCTGTGTGCTTTAAAGTTAGAGAAGCACAGGTTTACCATGACCCACATACTCAAGAGCTCTCCACTCCTCTCTTGCAGCCCTAAGACAGAGGGAGAGTGGTTCTGTCCCAGCTGTTGCATCCCTCCAATTTCTGCCATTTCAGTTCAGGTCACATGCATGCTAAAGCTCTCCAGTCGCTCCATCTAAAACCTGACTTGCACAGGGGTAGCTTGTTGCCACGTAAGAAGTCCAACTACACTGACACCACCATCATGTAAGAATGCCCAAATTAGCTGGATGGAAAGGCCACTTGGAGAGAGAGATGCCCCACCAGCCCCTAGCTATTCTATCCATCCTGGCCCAGCTGCCAGACATGTTAGTGAAGAAAACCTCAGATGACTCCAGCCCTAGACCTCAACTGAATGAAACAGCATGAGACAAAAGAACCACCCAGCTGAGCCCACTCAACCCACAGAATTGTAAAGAGATAATAACAAATTGCTGTTCTTTGCTGTTAAGTATTGGACTTGTTTGTAAGGCCACAATAGATAACCAATCCAGAGCTGTAAGGCTTTACCTTGATCTGGGGACTCCTGCCATGTTGTCTTGCTTACCCCAAAGAGAAAAATGCCTGAAATATCAGAGGAGACAATGGAAAAGATTTGCAGGCAACATTCCCAAGTCAAGACACACAGTTACTCTAGCTCACTCCTCGCCTTCTCACTCATTCTCCAGCAGCTGAAAGAATGAGCAGATTTAACGCATAGCGTACAGACATGTGGACACAGCCGGAGAGAAGGGGTGGGTGAGATGAGTTGGGAGGTTAGGTTTGACATAAATACACTATCATGTGTAAAATAGATAGCTAGTGGGAACCTGCTGTATAGCACAGGGAGCTCAGCTCAGTGCTCTGTGATGGCCTAGATGGTTGGGATGGCGGGGGCGGGGGGGACGTCCAAGACGGAGGGGATATATGTATGCCTGTAGCTGATGCACTTCATTGTACAGCAGAAACTAACACAATATTGTAAAGCAGTTATACTCCAATTAAAAAAAAGTAGTCAATAGCTAGGTCTTCACTTCTCTTTCTAAGGGAAGAATTAAAACAACGCTCAGGGGCTTCCCTTGCCTGGTGGCGCAGTGGTTGAAAGTCCGCCTGCCGATGCAGGGGACACGGGTTTGTGCCCCGGTCCGGGAAGACCCCACGTGCCGCGGAGCGGCTGGGCCCGTGGGCCATGGCCGCTTAGCCTGCGCGTCCGAAGCCTGTGCTCCGCAACGGGAGAGGCCACAACAGTGAGAGGCCCGCGTACGGCAAAAAAAAAAAAATGGGGGTGGAGAAGGCAGATACACACTTTAACAAGAATTAGATCACACAACTAAAGAAACATCTTTTTGGGACTTCCCTCATGGTCCAGTGGTAAAGAATCCACCTTACAATGCAGGGGATGCAGGTTTGATCCCTGGTCGGGGAACTAAGCTCCCACATGCTGTGGGGCAACTAGAGTGCCCGTGCGCCACAACTACAGAGCCCATGTGCCCTGGAGCCTGTACACCACAACTGGAGGAGAGAAAACACGCACGCCACAACGAGAGAGAAACCCGTGCACCACAATGAAAGATCCCGCATACCTCAACGAAAATCCCACATTGCTGCAACTAAGACCTGACGCAGCCAAAAATAAATTTAAAAAAAGTAAATAAATCTTTAAAAAAAAAAGGAAACATCTTTTTTTTTTCTTTTTCTTTTTTTGGCTGTGTCAAGCGGCTTACAAGACCTTAGTTCCCTGACCAGGGATTGAACCCGGGCCCTGGCAGTGAAATCGCCAAGTCCTAACCACTGGACTACCAGGGAATTCCCTGAAGAAACATTTATTTAAAACTTCTCCTGGGCTTCTCTGGTGGCGCAGTGGTTGAGAGTCCGCCTGCTGATGCAGGGGACATGGGTTCGTGCCCCGATCTGGGAAGATCCCACATGCCGCGGAGCGGCTGGGCCTGTGAGCCATGGCCGCTGAGCCTGTGCATCCGGAGCCTGTGCTCCACAACCGCAGAGGCCACAACAGTGAGAGGCCCGCGTACAGCAAAAAAAAAAAAAACTTCTCCAGAGTCTCAAAGAAATTGTCATTAATCTTAATCATAGGGCATGCCTATGAAGCAAGAGGTCAAGCAAAACATCAAAGACAAGAGCATCAAACAACAGAAAGAGAAGGAAAGTGGCTCTTGGAGACTGAGTAGAGGGGAAAGCTTTTAAAAATGAAAACCACCTCAGAAGCACCTTAGAATCAAATCTGTCCTGCTGTCATGGAGATGAGATCCGAGGGAAAACCCATCAAGCGCAAGGCGCAAAGGCAGAGGTGAAACATGATTAGATGCTGGGTATGAAAGCTGACAGTAAAGATGCAGCACACAGTGGGTTTTCCCGAAGAGAACAGAACAAATGTAACAAAACCAAATTTGTAGATAAAACAGAAAGATCACGGTAATTTGTACACTAAAGGGATTCTCTTACTATAACAAGCCAAATCAGTATAAAGTCATCAGGACCAATACAAATCCTATAGGCATCAGGGTAGGATAAAGTCATCTTATCATGGGAAATTTTAGGTTGGCTTCAGACTTTCCTCCAAAACTCAAGGTGCCAAAAGATAATGGAACAATTGTTTGCACAGTGTGGTGAGGGAAAGCCTTTGAACTAAGAACTCGCAAATGCTTCGTAAATTATATGCTTTAGTTGATGGAAGACATATTAAAAGAAGAATCAAAATAAAGAACTTATGAATATGAAGAATGAAGTCTGTGGTGAGCCTTGAATCTAAATAAGCAAAATTATTACGTTAAAATGACTATGGCAATTGTGGCCATAAACCAGGGTTTACTTATTAAAATGTTATTATTTTTGCATTATGCTGCTTATTCAAGAAATGTAGGAGATCGTAGAAATCTCAGCTAGGGCCAGCAGAAGTAATGGAAGCAGAGAGAACTGGAAAGGATCTTTGTCTTTTTCATTTTTTCTACAAGGGGAATGTCTTAGTCTATTTGGGCTGCTATAACAAAATACCACAGACTGAGAAGCTTTTAAACAACAGATATTTATTTCCCACAGTTCTTGAGACTGAAATTCCGAGATCAAAGTGCCAGTGTTGTCAGGTGAAGGCTGTCTTCTGGGTTGCAGACTTCTTGTTGTGTCCTCAAATGAGGGAAGGAACTTGGGAGTAGGATGGGAGAGCCTTAATCCCATTCATGAGGGTTCCACCCTCATGACCTAATCACCTCCCAACGGTCTCATCTACTAATACCATCATCTTTGGGGTTTAGGATTTTAACATATGAACTTAGTGGGGGAAGGAGATGGAACACCTTCATTAACTTTTTATTTTTAAAGCTAATAAACATATTTTGACGTTTTCATACCACTCCCTAATTTTAGATAATCACAAGCTTCAAGAAATTCCTTCTAAATATACATGTGACATGTCTAAATCACTTCTCTATTGGCATACACAGTTATGTACTTGACCTGACTGGTTTTGAGAATTTTACATTGTCTCCTCCTGCTACTGTGCTTATCTCTCTCAACATGTATCTCCTATAGTTTTTCTTCATATATTCCAATGCTATGTTATTTGGTGCATAAAAGCATCAGTTCATCTCCATTGTGGACTGTAACCGTCATCATTGTAAAGTCATCCTCTGACTTATTTAAGGCTTTTTGCCCATGATTTATATATTTGATGATAGTATTGATCCCCATACTTCTGTTGTTTAACATTTACCCTTTCTTTTTTTTTTTTTTTTTAACATCTTTATTGGGGTATAATTGCTTTACAATGGTGTGTTAGTTTCTGCTTTATAACAGAGTGAGTCAGTTATACATATATATATGTTCCCATATCTCTTCCCTCTTTGTCTCCCTCCCTCCCACCCTCCCTATCCCACCCCTCCAGACAGCCACAAAGAACCGAGCCGGTTTCCCTGTGCCATGCGGCTGCTTCCCACTGGCTATCTACCTTACGTTTGTTAGTATATATATGTCCATGTCTCTCTCTCGCCCTAACACACCTCACCCTTCCCCCTCCCCATATCCTCAAGTCCATTCTCTAGTAGATCTGTGTCTTTATTCCTGTCTTACTCGTAGATTCTTCATGACATTTTTTCCCCTTAAATTCCATATATATGTGTTAGCATACGGTATTTGTTTTTCTCTTTCTGACTTACTTCACTCTGTATGACAGACTCTAGGTCTATCCACCTCATTACAAATAGCTCAATTTCGTTTCTTTTTATGGCTGAGTAATATTCCATTGTATATATGTGCCACATCTTCTTTATCCATTCATCCGACGACGGGCACTTAGGTTGTTTCCATCTCCGGGCTATTGTAAATAGAGCTGCAATGAACATTTTGGTACATGACTCTTTCTGAATTCTGGTTTCCTCAGGGTATATACCTAGTAGTGGGATTGCTGGGTCATATGGTAGTTCTATTTGTAGTTTTTTAAGGAACCTCCATACTGTTCTCCATAGTGGCTGAACCAATTCACATTCCCACCAGCAGTGCAAGAGTGTTCCCTTTTCTCCACACCCTCTCCAGCATTTATTGTTTCTAGATTTTTTGATGATGGCCATTCTGACCGGTGGGAGATGATATCTCATTGTAGTTTTGACTTGCATTTCTCTAATGATTAATGATGTTGAGCATTCTTTCATGTGTTTATTGGCAGTCTGTATATCTTCTTTGGAGGAATGTCTATTTTGGTCTTCTACCCATTTTTGGATTGGGTTGTTTGTTTTTTTGTTATTGAGCTGCATGAGCTGCTTGTAAATTTTGGAGATTAATCCTTTGTCAGTTGCTTCATTTGCAAATATTTTCTCCCATTCTGAGGGTTGTCTTTTGGTCTTGTTTATGGTTTCCTTTGCTGTGCAAAAGCTTTGACGTTTCATTAGGTCCCATTTGTTTATTTTTGTTTTTATTTCCATTTCTCTAGGAGGTGGGACAAAAAGGATCTCGCTGTGATTTATGTCATAGACTGTTCTTCCTATGTTTTCCTCTAAGAGTTTCATATTTTCTGGCCTTACATTTAGGTCTTTAATCCATTTGGAGCTTATTTTTGTGTATGGTGTTAGGAAGTGATCTAATCTCATACTTTTATATGTACCTGTCCAGTTTTCCCAGCACCACTTATTGAAGAGGCTGTCCTTTCTCCACTGTACATTCCTGCCACCTTTATCAAAGATAAGGTGACCATATGTGCATGGGTTTATCTCTGGGCTTTCTATCCTGTTCCATTGATCTATCTTTCTGTTTTTGTGCCAGTACCATACTGTCTTGATTACTGTAGCTTTGTAGTATAGTCTGAAGTCAGGGAGCCTGATTCCTCCAGCTCCATTTTTTGTTCTCAAGATTGCTTTGGCTATTCGGGGTCTTTTGTGTTTCCATACAAATTGTGAAATTTTTTGTTCTAGTTCTGTGAAAAATGCCAGTGGTAGTTTGATAGGGATTGCATTGAATCTGTAGATTGCTTTGGGTAGTAGAGTCATTTTCACAATGTTGATTCTTCCAATCCAAGAACATGGTATATCTCTCCATCTATTTGTATCATCTTTAATTTCTTTCATCAGTGTCTTATAATTTCCGGCATACAGGTCTTTTGTTTCCTTAGGTAGGTTTATTCCTAGATATTTTATTCTTTTTGTTGCAATGGTAAATGGGAGTGTTTTCTTGATTTCACTTTCAGATTTTTCATCATTAGTATATAGGAATGCCAGAGATTTCTGTGCATTAATTTTGTATCCTGCTACTTTACCAAATTCATTGATTAGCTCTAGTAGTTTTCTGGTAGCATCTTTAGGATTCTCTATGTATAGTATCATGTCATCTGCAAACAGTGACAGCTTTACTTCTTCTTTTCCGATTTGGATTCCTTTTATTTCCTTTTCTTCTCTGATTGCTGTGGCTAAAACTTCCAAAACTATGTTGAATAAGAGTGGTGAGAGTGGGCAACCTTGTCTTGTTCCTGACCTTAGTGGAAATGCTTTCAGTTTTTCGCCATTGAGGATGATGTTGGCTGTGGGCTTGTCATATACGGCCTTTATTATATTGAGGAAAGTTCCCTCTACACCTACTTTCTGCAGGGTTTTTATCATAAATGGGTGTTGAATTTTGTCAAAAGCTTTCTCTGCATCTATTGAGATGATCATATGGTTTTTCTCCTTCAATTTGTTAATATGGTTAATCACATTGATAGATTTGCGTATATTGAAGAATCCTTGCATTCCTGGAATAAACCCCACTTGATCATGGTGTATGATCCTTTTAATGTGCTGTTGGATTCTGTTTGCTAGTATTTTGTTGAGGATTTTTGCATCTATGTTCATCAGTGATATTGGCCTGTAGTTTTCTTTCTTTGTGACATCCTTGTCTGGTTTTGGTATCAAGGTGATGGTGGCCTCGTAGAATGAGTTTGGGAGTGTTCCTCCCTCTGCTATATTTTGGAAGAGTTTGAGAAGGATAGGTGTTAGCTCTTCTCTAAATGTTTGATAGAATTCGCCTGTGAAGCCATCTGGTCCTGGGCTTTTGTTTGTTGGAAGATTTTTAATCACAGTTTCAATTTCAGTGCTTGTGATTGGTCTGTTCATATTTTCTATTTCTTCCTGATTCAGTCTTGGCAGTTTGTGCATTTCTAAGAATTTGTCCATTTCTTCCAGATTGTCCATTTTATTGGCATAGAGTTGCTTGTAGTAATCCCTCATGATTTTTTTTATTTCTGCAGTGTCAGTTGTTACTTCTCCTTTTTCATTTCTAATTCTATTGATTTGAGTCTTCTCCCTTTTTTTCTTGATGAGTCTGGCTAATGGTTTATCTATTTTGTTTATCTTCTCAAAGAACCAGCTTTTAGTTTTATTGATCTTTGCTATTGTTTCCTTCATTTCTTTTTCATTTATTTCTGATCTGATTTTTATGATTTCTTTCCTTCTGCTAACTCTGGGGTTTTTTTGTTCTTCTTTCTCTAATTGCTTGAGGTGCAAGGTTAGGTTGTTTATTCGAGATGTTTCCTGCTTCTTAAGGTGGGCTTGTATTGCTATAAACTTCCCTCTTAGAACTGCTTTTGCTGCATCCCATAGGTTTTGGGTCGTTGTATCTCCATTGTCATTTGTTTCTAGGTATTTTTTAATTTCCTCTTTGATTTCTTCAGTGATCACTTCGTTATTAAGTAGTGTATTGTTTAGCCTCCATGTGTTTGTATTTTTTACAGCTCTTTTCCTATAATTGATATCTAGTCTCATGGCGTTGTGGTCGGAAAAGATACTTGATACAATTTCAATTTTCTTAAATTTACCAAGGCTTGATTTGTGACCCAAGATATGATCTATCCTGGAGAATGTTCCATGAGCACTTGAGAAAAATGTGTATTCTGTTGTTTTTGGATGGAGTGTCCTATAAATATCAATTAAGTCCATCCTGTTTAATGTATCATTTAAAGCTTGTGTTTCCTTATTTATTTTCATTTTGGATGATCTGTCCATTGGTGAAAGTGGGGTGTTGAAGTCCCCTACTATGAATGTGTTACTGTCGATTTCCCCTTTTATGGCTGCTAGTTTTTGCCTTATGTATTGAGGTGCTCCTATGTTGGGTGCATAAATATTTACAATTGTTATATCTTCTTCTTGGATCGATCCCTTAATCATTATGTAGTGTCCTTCTTTGTCTCTTCTGATAGTCCTTATTTTAAAGTCTATTTTGTCTGATATGAGAATTGCTACTCCAGCTTTCTTTTGGTTTCCATTTGCATGGAATATCTTTTTCCATCCCCTTACTTTCAGTCTGTATGTGTCTCTAGGTCTGAAGTGGGTCTCTTGTAGACAGCATATATATGGGTCTTGTTTTTGTATCCATTCAGCCAATCTGTGTCTTTTGGTGGGAGCATTTAGTCCATTTACATTTAAGGTAATTATCGATATGTATGTTCCTATTCCCATTTTCTAAATTGTTTTGGGTTCGTTATTATAGGACTTTTCCTTCTCTTGTGTTTTTGTCTAGAGAAGTTCCTTTAGCATTTGTTGTAAAGCTGGTTTGGTGGTGCTGAACTCTCTCAGCTTTTGCTTGTCTGTAAAGGTTTTAATTTCTCCATCAAATCTGAATGAGATCCTTGCTGGGTAGAGTAATCTTGGTTGCAGGTTTTTCTCCTTCATCACTTTCAGTATGTCCTGCCACTCCCTTCTGGCTTGTAGAGTTTCTGCTGAGAGATCAGCTGTTAACCTTATGGGGATTCCCTTGTGTGTTATTTGTTGTTTTTCCCTTGCTGCTTTTAATATGCTTTCTTTGTATTTAGTTTTTGACAGTTTGATTAATATGTGTCTTGGCGTATTTCTCCTTGAATTTATCCTGTATGGGACTCTCTGTGCTTCCTGGACTTGATTAACGATTTCCTTTCCCATATTAGGGAAGTTTTCAACTATAATCTCTTCAAATATTTTCTCAGTCCCTTTCTTTTTCTCTTCTTCTTCTGGAACCCCTATAATTCGAATGTTGGTGCGTTTAATGTTGTCCCAGAGGTCTCTGAGACTGTCCTCAGTTCTTTTCATTCTTTTTTCTTTATTCTGCTCTGCAGTAGTTATTTCCACTATTTTATCTTCCAGGTCACTTATCCGTTCTTCTGCCTCATTTATTCTGCTATTGATCCCATCTAGAGTATTTTTCATTTCATTTATTGTGTTGTTCATCATTGTCTGTTTCATCTTTATTTCTTCTAGGTCCTTGTTAACTGCTTCTTGCATTTTGTCCATTCTATTTCCAAGATTTTGGATCATCTTTACTATCATTATTCTGAACTCTTTTTCAGGTAGACTGCCTATTTCCTCTTCATTTGTTAGGTCTGGTGGGTTTTTATCCTGCTCCTTCATCTGCTGTGTGTTTTTCTGTCTTCTCATTTTGCTTATCTTACTGTGATTGGGTTCACCTTTTTGCAGGCTGCAAGTTCGTAGCTCCCGTTGTTTTTGATGTCTGTCTCCAGTGGCTAAGGTTGGTTCAGTGCGTTGTGTAGGCTTCCTGGTGGAGGGGACTAGTGGCTGTGTTGTGGTGTATGAGGCTAGATCTTGTCTCTCTAGTGGGCAGGTCCACGTCTGGTGGTGTGTTTTGGGGTGTCTGTGGACTTATTATGATTTTAGGCAGCCTCTCTGCTAGTGGGTGGGGTTGTGTTCCTGTTTTGCTATATGGTTGGCATAGGTTGTCCAGCACTGTAGCTTGCTGGTCGTTGAGCGAAGCTGGGTGCTGGTGTTGAGATGGAGATCTCTGGGAGATTTTCGCCGTTTGATATTATGTGGGGCTGGGAGGTCTCTTCTTGACGAGTGTTCTGAAGTTGGCTCTCCCACCTCAGAGGCAGAGTCCTGACTCCTGGCTGGAGCAGCAAGAGCCTTTCATCCACTCGGCTCAGAATAAAAGGGAGAGAAAGTAGAGAGAATTAGTATAAGTAGGAGGAAATAGGAAAGAAAGAAAGAAAGAAAGAAAGAGAGGAGGGAAGGAAGGAAGGAGGGAAGGAAGAAAGAAAGAAAGAAGAAAAGAAAGGAAGAAGGCAAGAAGGAAAGAAAGGAGGGAGGGAGGGAGGAGGGAAGGAAGGAAGGAATGAGGGAAGGAAGGAAAAAATACAGAAAGAAAGAAGATACAGTAAAATAAAATAAAGTATAATAAAGTTATTGAATTAAAAAAAAACTTACTGTGTTTGGGGTCTCCTTTTCTTAGGCTGCAGGTTTGTAGTTTCTGTTGTTTTTGGTGTCTGTCCCCAGTGGCTAAGGTTGGTTCAGTGGGTTGTGTAGGCTTCCTGGTGGAGGGGACTAGTGCCTGTGTTCTGGTGTATGAGGCTGGATCTTGTCTTTCTGGTGGGCAGGTCCACGTCTGGTGGTGTGTTTTGGGGTGTCTGTGGACTTCTTATGATTTTAGGCAGCCTCTCTGCTAATGGGTGGGGTTGTGTTCCTGTCTTGCTAGTTGTTTGGCATAGGGTGTCCAGCACTGTAGCTTGCTGGTCGTTGAGTGAAGCTGGGTGCTGGTGTTGAGATGGAGATCTCTGGGAGATTTTCACCATTTGATATTATGTGGAGCTGGGAGGTTTCTTGTTGACCAGTGTCCTGAACTTGGCTCTCCCACCTCAGAGGCACAGCACTGACTCCTGGCTGCAGCACCAAGAGCCTTTCATCCACACGGCTCAGAAGAAAAGGGAGAAAAAGTAGAAAGAAAGAATTAGTAGAATTAGAAAGAAAGAAAGAAGGAAAGAAAGACAGAAAGGAGGGAGGGAGGGAGGAAGGAAGGAAGGAAGGACGGAAGGAAGGAAAAAAAGAAGATAAAGTAAAATATAATAAACTAAGATAAAATATAATAAAGTTATTAAAATAAAAAATAATTATTAAGAAAAAAAATTAAAAAACAAAAAAAACGGACGGATAGAATCCTAGGACAAATGGTGGAAGCAAAGCTATACAGACAAAATCTCACACAGAAGCATACACATACACACTCACAAAAAGAGGAAACGGGGAAAAAAATAATAAATCTTGCTCTCAAACTCCACCTCCTCAATTTGGGATGATTGGTTGTCTATTCATGTATTCCACAGATGCAGGGTACATCAAGTTGATTGTGGAGCTTTAATCCGCTGCCTCTGAGGCTGCTGGGAGAGATTTCCCTTTCTCTTCTTGTTCTCATAGCTCCCGGGGCTCAGCTTTGGATTTGGCCCCGCCTCTGCGTGTAGGTTGCTGGAGGGCGTCTGTTCTTCGCTCAGACAGGGCGGGGTTAAAGGAGCCGCTGATTTGGGGGCTCCGGCTCACTCAGGCCGGGGGGAGGGAGGGGTACGGAGTGCGGGGCGGGCCTGCGGCGGCAGAGGCCGGCGTGACGTTGCACCAGCGT
>NW_006798798.1:3346218-3347159 GCF_000442215.2 Lipotes vexillifer | reverse complement strand
GCCTGAGGCGCGCCGTGCGTTTTCCCGGGGAAGTTGTCCCTGGGTCCCGGGCCCCTGGCAGTGGTGGGCTGCACAGGCTCCCCGGAAGCGGGGTGTGGATAGTGACCTGTGCCCGCACACAGGCTTCTTGGTGGCGTCAGCAGCAGCCTTAGCGTCTCATGCCTGTCTCTGGGGTCCACGCTTTTAGCCGCGGCTCGCGTCTGTCTCTGGAGCTCCTTTAAGCAGCTCTCCAGGTACGTGGGGGAGTTTCTTGCCTTCTGGGAGGTCTGAGCGTTCGGTAGGTGTTCTTTAGGAGTTGTTCCACGTGTAGATGTATTTCTGGTGTGTCTGTGTGGAGGAAGGTGATCTCCGCGTCTTACTCTTCCGCCATCTTCCCCTCGTCCCCCCTGTATATTTTTATACATCCTTTTGTTTTCAATTTTGTGGTGTTCTTTGTTTCAGGTATGTCTCATATAAACAACATAGAGTTGAATTTAGTTCTTAGACCCTATTTTAGAATCTATCTCATTTGATAGGTTATTTCATTAACACTTTGGTTTATCATAAGAATCAATAAGACCGAGGGACAAATGAATGGTATAGACCAGAGAGTTCATGATTATGCCCAAGTATATAAGGAATTAATTTTATGATAAAGGTAACTTTTCAGAGAAGTGTAGTGTTGAAAAGCCACTATATGTTTAAAAAATAGTTGGAATCCTCATCTTTTTCCTTACACCAAAATAAATCCCAGGTAGATTAAAAAAAAATGTAAAAGCAGTGATGAATGGTCAATGAAATACAAAAGGATGTTTAATCACACAAATTAAGTATATTTATTTATTTATTTATTTATTTATTTATTTTTTTTTTGTCTTGCGTTATGCGGGCCTCTCACTGTTGTGGCCTCTCCCATTTGCGGAGCACAGGCTCCGGACGCGCAGGCTCAGTGGCCATGGCTC
>NW_006798798.1:3332994-3346170 GCF_000442215.2 Lipotes vexillifer | reverse complement strand
CCCGCGTCTCCTGCATCGGCAGGCGGACTCTCAAGCACTGCGCCACCAGGGAAGCCCTAAGTATATTTAAATTAAATCAATGGGGGCTTCCCTGATTGCACAGTGGTTAAGAATCTGCCCGTCAATGCAGGGGACATGGGTTCGAGCCCTGGCCTGGGAAGATACCACATGCTGTGGAGCAAGTAAGCCCATATGCCACAACTACTGAGCCTGCGCTCTAGAGCTTGTGTGCCACAACTCCTGAGCCCGTGCAAGAGAAGCCACCACAATGAGAAGCCCACACACCGCAACAAAGAGTAGCCCCCACTCGCCGCAACCAGAGAAAGCCTGTGCGCAACAGCAAAGACCCAACACAGCCAAAAATAAAATAATAAAAAAAATAAATAAAAAAAAAATGAAATCACTTATTTGCACCCAATGATTAAAAAATAAAAAGACTGATTATAGCAAGTACTGGTGAGGACGTGAGGAATTAGGTCCCTCATGTACTCCTGGAGAGTCTGTGCATTGACACTGTGCTTTAGGACTAGCAATATCAATAAAATGTTTAAAGTATTGGTAAATTTAAAAGCATCAGTAATTTTTTAAAAGTAGAAAGCGATTCTACTTTTAGGATCATCCTCTTGACACACTTAAAGAACAAGAAAAATTTTCAAGCACTTTTTGCATTAGCAAAAATATTAGAAAAATTCAAAGGCATCAGTAGGACATTGGTTAAATAAATTGTGGTATATCTACCATTTTGATCGCGAGATGTCATTCCAACTTGAACAAATTTTAGAAGGAAAGGGTCTACCACCCCGTGGGGTTCCTAGGGGAGACTGGAACCCGGGACCCTAATGCTGCTAGGATTCTCTCGGTCCACCACCACCTCTCTCTGCATGCTGGCTCACTCTTCCTGCCCTTGGAGGAGAATGTGGGCTCAGGCAGCACTTGGGCTCATGCCTTCACAGCCAGCAATCAAGAGCTGCATATGAGGCAGTCTTCAAAAATACTTCCTGGTTTGCATCCAGAAGCTCCATTTCCATCGCCACTCACACCAGCGTGGAAGTGTTCCCTGGCGTTTTCCTCTGCTGGCAATACAACAAGGCAGCAGTGCTTTCTACGTGGAGGCTTTCTGACAGCAAAGAGCAGGAGGTGTTCCATCTGTGTTCCGTCTTATAGGGAGACCCATCTGTGAGAGGTGTGAGTGTCCCACCAACTCATCCTGGGCGAAGACAACAGCATGAGGGTAGAGTAGGCACTGGTGATTCCAGTAACAAATCTGTTCCCTCCAAGACTAAACTATACTTCTCTTAATAAGCATTTTCCCACTTTTAGGTTGCAAGCTTAATTTAGGATTTTACTTGCAAATGAACCTCTAGAGATGGAGATACCCCGAAAAGATAGCATAGTGTAATGGTTAGGAGCGGCTCTGGAGCCAGGCTGCTGGGTCGGCTCCAGCACGTACTAGCTGGGGGACCTGGAACAAATGCATTGGTTGGATTTTCTCATCTGAAAATGGGGTTTGTGATCATACCTTTTTCATGGGGTTGTAGTGAGGATTAAGTCAATTGATGTGTGTATGGCGCCTGGAGGGATTCCTGGCAGAGAAATGATGCTATGGAAGTGTGAAATGCAATAAATACAATAGAGAAAAGGAAAGAGAGTGAGTGTCTGAGTGCCTTTTATTCTTCCCCTTGTTGAAGGGTGTGTTGACTACTGTTAGCCCACGAGTATTCTATCTTTGTTAAGTTGGGACTGGGGCAACAGTTTTGGAGGTGGAGTAGAGAACTTGGCATCTGGTTCTTCAGTCTCTGGAGAGAGCGCCTCCTTCAACCCAATTTAGAAATTCCTGTGCAACACCCATAGGTCGTGGACTTTAAGCCTGACGCCATGATTGGATGGAACTTTTGGTTATCACCCTTGGGGGTGTAAGTATATATTGCTTGTGGGAAGAAGGGTGGTTTAAATATTTAGTGACAAGAAGCACAGACTGATAATCTGCAGTTTGCCAATAGTTCCATTTCTCCCCATTTCCGGGCTCATTGCAGGGTGCCCTTTGGCGCCCGCTGGTGGTTGACTGAATCATGAGCAGAAAAGACATGAACCATTTCCAGGCCAGGCTTTTTTTTTTTTTTTTTTAAACATATTTATTGGGGTATAATTGCGTTACAATGTTGTGTTAGTTTCTGCTTTATAACAAAGTGAATCAGCTATAGGTATACATATATACCCATATCCCCTCCCTCTTGCGTCTCCCTCCACCCTCCCTATCCCACCCCTCTAGGTGGTCACAAAGCACCGAGCTGATCTCCCTGTGCTATGCAGCTGCTTCCCACTAGCTATCTATTTTACATTGGATAGTGTATATATGTCAGTGACACTCTCTCACTTCATCCCAGCTTACCCTTCCCCCTCCCCGTGTCCTCAAGTCCATTCTCTATGTCTGCGTCTTTATTCCTATCCTGCCCCTAGGTTCTTCAGAACCTTTTTTTTTTTTTTTTTAGATTTGATATAGATTTGATATATATGTGTTAGCATACGTATTTGTTTTTCTCTTTCTGACTTACTTCACGCTGTATGACAGGTCCATCCACCTCGCTACAAATAACTCAATTTCATTTCTTTTTATGGCTAAGTAATATTCCATTGTATATATGTGCCACATCTTCTTTAGCCATTCATCTGTCGATGGACACTTAGGTTGCTCCCATGTCCTGGCTATTGTAAATAGAGCTGCAATGAACACTGGGGTATGTGACCCTTTTTGAATTATGGTTTTCTCAGTGTATATGCCCAGTAGTGGGCATGCTGGGTCATACGGTAGTTCTATTTTTAGTCTTTTAAGGAACCTCCGTACTGTTCTCCATAGTGGCTGTATCAATTTACTTTCCCACCAACAGTGCAAGAGGGTTCCCTTTTCTCCACACCCTCTCTGGCATTTATTGTTTGTAGATTTTTTTGATGATGGCCATTCTGACCGGTGGGAGGTGATACCTCATTGTAGTTTTGATTTGCATTTCTCTAATGATTAGTGATGTTGAGCATTCTTTCATGTGTTTATTGGCAGTCTGTATATCTTCTTTGGAGGAATGTCTATTTAGGTCTTCTGCCCACTTTTGGATTGGGTTGTTTGTTTTTTTGTTATTGAGCTGCATGAGCTGCTTATAAATTTTGGAGATTAATCCTTTGTCAGTTGCTTCGTTTGCAAATATTTTCTCCCATTCTGAGGGTTGCCTTTTTGTCTTGTTTATGGTTTCCTTTGCTGTGCAAAAGCTTTTAGGTTTCATTAGGTCCCATTTGTTTATTTTTGTTTTTTTTTCCCATTTCTCTAGGAGGTGGGACAAAAAGGATCTTGCTGTGATTTATGTCACAGAGTGTTCTGCCTATGTTTTCCTCTAAGAGTTCGATAGTGTCCAGGCCAGATCTTTTAACTCCTGGTGCAAGACCCCGCAAAGCCATCTCTCCCTCTGTCATAGTGACCAGGCACATCCCGGACAGGGGCTACTTTATCAATCAGTCTAGGAGGGAGGACAGCATGATGGAAAGCCCCAGTCAACCTGCTGGATATGTAGCAACAGTGGGAAATAACACTTCATCTCTTTAAGTCACTGAGATTTTAGGGCTCTTTGCAGCAGAATTAAGCCTATCCTGAAGACACAGAAATGTGAAGGGAACATTTCACTTGTATAAAATCAACTTGCTCTCCATCTCACTGGTTTGGGGCCAAAACCCTTGTTAAGGCCAGAGAAGAACCAGCATAGTGCTGATACACCGTGGCTGCCCAGAAGGTAGTTTATGAGTGATTGGTGAACGTCATATTTTTCATGCTAGAAATTTGCTTCCATTGGCCCTGTTAGGTCTCCACTAAGCTATTATTAGAACATAAATTGGAGCAGACTGCTTTGTAGTGACAGGAATATGAAAGTTGGTAACTTAGAGGCACTTCATTTCGAAACCATTTGGACAGCTCATATTCAGGTATTACAGCTGGAGAGTTATGAGGAAAGATGAGTGTGGGAAAAGCAGACAAGTTTAAAATGCTGCTGCCAGAAATACTCTGAGGGGATTCCAGCCATCTCAGTATTTACTACATGATGAGTGTTGAAGGGAGGCAGATGCTCTTTAGCATATCAGTGTCCAGAGACTTTGTTTTCTTATAGACCAGAGAAGGGGCTTAGTTAGGCTGCAGTGTATTAAAGTGTCGGGTGTCAAGCCGGCTGCGTTCCAAATCATTCATCTTTTTAAAAAAGATTTGCAGTTTAATTTACTTTTTTATTGAAGCAAAGTTGATTTGACAATGTTGTGTTAATTTCTGCTGTACAGCAAGGTGACTCAGCTATACACATACATAAGTTCTTTTTTATATTCTTTTCCATTATGGCTTATCCGAGGAGATTGGATATAGCTCCCTGTGCTATACAGTAGGACCTTGTTGTTTATCCATTCTACATGGAATAGTTTGTATCTAGTAATTCCAAGCTCCGAGTCCATCCCTTCCCCACTCCCCTCCCCCTTGGCAACCGCAAGTCTGTTCTCTATATCTGTGAGTCTGTTTCTGTTTCATAGATAGGTTCATTTGTGTCATATTTTAGATTCCACGTATAAGTGATTTCATATGGTATTTGTCTTTCTCTTTCTGACTTACTTCACTTAGTATTATAATCTCTAGTTGATCAGTCTAGGAGGGAGGACAGCATGATGGAAAGCCCCAGTCAACCTGCTGGATATGTAGCAACAGTGGGAAATAACACTTCATCTCTTTAAGTCACTGAGATTTTAGGGCTCTTTGCAGCAGAATTAAGCCTATCCTGAAGACACAGAAATGTGAAGGGAACATTTCACTTGTATAAAATCAACTTGCTCTCCATCTCACTGGTTTGGGGCCAAAACCCTTGTTAAGGCCAGAGAAGAACCAGCATAGTGCTGATACACCGTGGCTGCCCAGAAGGTAGTTTATGAGTGATTGGTGAACGTCATATTTTTCATGCTAGAAATTTGCTTCCATTGGCCCTGTTAGGTCTCCACTAAGCTATTATTAGAACATAAATTGGAGCAGACTGCTTTGTAGTGACAGGAATATGAAAGTTGGTAACTTAGAGGCACTTCATTTCGAAACCATTTGGACAGCTCATATTCAGGTATTACAGCTGGAGAGTTATGAGGAAAGATGAGTGTGGGAAAAGCAGACAAGTTTAAAATGCTGCTGCCAGAAATACTCTGAGGGGATTCCAGCCATCTCAGTATTTACTACATGATGAGTGTTGAAGGGAGGCAGATGCTCTTTAGCATATCAGTGTCCAGAGACTTTGTTTTCTTATAGACCAGAGAAGGGGCTTAGTTAGGCTGCAGTGTATTAAAGTGTCGGGTGTCAAGCCGGCTGCGTTCCAAATCATTCATCTTTTTAAAAAAGATTTGCAGTTTAATTTACTTTTTTATTGAAGCAAAGTTGATTTGACAATGTTGTGTTAATTTCTGCTGTACAGCAAGGTGACTCAGCTATACACATACATAAGTTCTTTTTTATATTCTTTTCCATTATGGCTTATCCGAGGAGATTGGATATAGCTCCCTGTGCTATACAGTAGGACCTTGTTGTTTATCCATTCTACATGGAATAGTTTGTATCTAGTAATTCCAAGCTCCGAGTCCATCCCTTCCCCACTCCCCTCCCCCTTGGCAACCGCAAGTCTGTTCTCTATATCTGTGAGTCTGTTTCTGTTTCATAGATAGGTTCATTTGTGTCATATTTTAGATTCCACGTATAAGTGATTTCATATGGTATTTGTCTTTCTCTTTCTGACTTACTTCACTTAGTATTATAATCTCTAGTTGCATCCATGTTGCTGCAAATGGCAGTATTTCATTCTTTTTTATGGCTGAGTAGTATTCCATTGTATATAGGTACCACATCTTCTTTATGCGTTCATCTGTCGATTGTTAGGTTGTTTAAGTTGTTTCCATGTCTTGGCTATTGTGAATAGTGCTGCTATGAACATAGGGGTGTGTGCAAAATCATTCATTTTTGTAGTGGCCCCTCTTAATTGCTTTACAAAACATTTCTTTGCCTGCTATGTATCGCCTTTTTAAAGACTTCACAGTTTCAAGTTTATCCTCTTCATTCATTTTCATTTTAAATATGGACTATGTTATTGCTATTGGTTCATTTCATAAGAGCAGAGAAAAGGTGGGGGACGAAGTGGGCGGGGCAGCACGCTCAGACTTGCGTTTTGAAACACCTCCTCCACGGTATATGGAGAACAGATCTTTGGGCACAGGGCTAGGTGTACACAGACAGACAGACGGCTGCTGCAGGACTCTAGAAGAGAGGTGATGCTAGTTTGGATTAGGTTGTGTAAAGAGGGGGAAGTGACAGATACATACAGAAGAAGTAGAATGACTTCCGGGTGCGTTAGGTACGGAGCGAGGGAAAAGATAGCGCGAGGATAGTCAGGTTTCCGGCTTGAACAGCAGGATGGATGAAGGTGCTGTTCACTGAGGTAGATGGAGTGCGTTGAATGGTGGTCTCAGATGTCGACGGCCCAGAACCTGGGAACGTGACCCTATTTGAATAAAAGGTCTTTGCAGAGGTATTTATAAGTTAGGATCTTGAGATGAAATCATCCTGGGTTTTTCCAGGTCCTTCTAAGAGAAAGGCAGAGGGAGATTTGAGACGTACAAGGAGAAGAGAGGGTCACCTGAAGGTGAAGGCAGAGACTAAAGTGATGCAGCCACAAGCCAAGGACACCTGGAGCCACCAGCAGCTGGAAGAAGCAAGGGAGGATTCTCCCTTAGGTCTCGCCTTCCGAGGGAGGTTTGATTTCAGACTCTTGGACTCCAGAACTGTGAGAGCATAAGTTTGTTGTTTTAAGCCACCAAGTTTGTGGTAATTTGTTATAACAGCCCCAGAAACAAATACACTAGAGAACACTGAAAAAGAACAGGTTTGGAGGAAGAAATAAAGAGCTTGTTTGGACATGCTGAAGTTGAACTGCCTTTGATACAGCAAGGAAGAGATGTTGAATAGGCCAGTACGTACTTGTCTGGGCTGGAGAACTCAGTTTGTGAGTCATATGCATTTAGGTGGTCCTGGAAGCGGGGACATGGTAGGTCACTAGGAGAGGAAATACAGGGGAGAAGGGAAGTCCTGGGACCAAGCCCTGAGGGACTCTAACATCCAAAGGGATGAGTAGTAGAAGATAGGCCTGCACAAGAGATAGAGAAGGGGAGGCCGGGGAATAAGAATGAATCAGGAGAGCACTGTCTTAGAAAATAAGGGAAGCGGGTATTTCAGAAAGGATGGAGTGGTCACCAGTGTTTATTTTTATTTTTTATTGAAATATAATTGATTTACAGTGCTGTGTTAGTTTCAGGTGTGCAGCAAAGTGATTCAGTTATATATACATGTATATATATACATATATGTATATATATCTCAGTTTGGATAAATTTGGATATATATATATATATATATATTCTTTTTCAGATTCTTTTCCATTATAGGTTATTATAAGATATTGAATATAGTTTCCTGTGCTATACAGTAGGTCCTTGCTGGTTATCCGTTTTGTATATAGTAGTGTGTATATGTCAATCCCAAACTCCTAATTTATCCCTCCCCCACCCCCTTTCCCCTTTGGTAACCATAAGTTTGTTTTCTATGTCTGTGAGTCTGTTTCTATTTTGTAAATAAGTTCATTTGTATAATTTTTTAAGATTCCACATATAAGCGATATATGATATTTGTCTTTCTCTGTCTGGCTTACTTCACTTAGTATGAGGTCCATCCATGTTGCCGCATATGGCCTTATTTCATTCTTTCCTATGGCTGAATAATATTCCATGGTATGTATATATACCACATCTTCTTTATCCATTCATCTGTCAATGGACATTCAGGTTGCTTCCATGTCTTGGCTCTTGTAAATTGCCAGTGTTTAAAACTAAGAGAGCACAAGGACTAAAAAGGTTCACCAGGTCTCATGGCATCATTGGGGAGACCAGCAAGAGCTCTGCTAGTCAAGTAATCCTGCCAAATCTACCTTGGAACGGGTTGAAAAGTGACTACATGCAGCTTTTGGGGGGGAAAGGACAAGGGCATTTGGACTGTTCAACAATGGAGAGAAATAGAGAGAGATATGTTGGAAGGCGAGGATGTGAGGGTTTAGATTGATTTGGTTTGTGCTTTTATTGGTTTGTTTCTGTCAGAAGAGTCGTGAGTACACTGACAAGCTGATGAGAAAGACCCAGTTGCATTGAGAGGCTGACTGTGTGACAAAGGGGGGATGATCCGTTCCGCAAGCATCTTGAGAAGGATCAAAATGGGAACAAAACCACAGGTGCTAGGGCAGCTTCTCTGTTGCGATAATAGCGCCGTGACGATGAAGAATGAGGAGATGCGAAAGTTCTTGGGCCGTGGCTTCTATTTTCTCTGTAAAATTGGAGACGGCCCCCAGTGGCGCCTGCTGGGGCTGATGCCCTTGTGTAATCCCTCCCTTGAGTGTGGGCTGGACTTACTGACTTGCTCCCACCGAATACAACATGGCAGAGTCATGGGAAGCCGCTTCAAATGTGAGATAACCTGAAAGGCGGTGGCTTCTGTCTCGAGCGCTCTTGCAGGCGCGTGCACTTGAGGAAAGCCAGCTGCCATGTTGTGAGCTGCCCCGTGGAAAGGCTCAGCAGGTGAGGAACTGAGGGGGCCTTCTAACCAACTACCTGCAAGGAACCAAACACTGCCAACAACCATGGGAATGAGCTTGGGAGAGGATCCTGGCCCATTTGAGTCTTCAGGGGAGACGCAGACCCCGTTGACAACTTGGCTGAAGCCCAGTGAGAACCTGAGCCGGAGGCATCCAGCTAGGCCACCCCTGGACTCCTGAACAACAGAAACCACGCATAACAAATGCTTTTTACGTTTTAAGCCACTAAGTTTTAGGGTAATTTTTTACACAGCAATAGATAGCTAATACATGGTTTTATGTACTGAGAATGTAGGATGGGAAGGGGACTAGACGTTTAAAGAGAGGGGGAGATTTGAAATGGTTGTTGTGGAAAGTGAGAAAGGATGTACGTCGACCAGCAACACGATAGGATTTCTGGGCCAAGCTGAGAGCCCAAATGAGCTTAGCAATCATGGCTTTATGGTAGAACCAGTGTGCCTTCTGTCGGATATAATGAGCTTATTATTCTTTTTCTTTGACTGGAAATTTTTATGATGCTTTGATGGACTATGGGAGTCTAGCCCTCCTTTAGTCTTTCCATGACATCTTGAGGGACATGAACTCAGTCAGCACGTTCGCTGAGGATTTATTATGTGCCAGGCACTCTTTATCCATTAACAGATATTTACTGGGTGTCTTATTGGTGGCAGGTGTTCTAGACACTGTTCTAGTAGGGGGCATGGAAAATAAGTAAACAGGATGGTGATGCAAACTCTAAAGGAAAGGAAGGCGGAAGGGATGGGGTGAAGGGGGCTCTCTTATGTAGGGGGCCAAGGCAGCTTGATTGCGTGCAGGGGCTTCTGGAAGCAGAGGATAGAGCAGTGAACAAGATAAAGTCTTTGCCCTCCTGAAACTTACATTCTCGTGGAGGAAATAGAAAATAGAACAAGCAGAAGTATAATTGTAGGCACTGATGGCTGGTAGGAAGCAGCATTAGAGTGAGTAGGGCACGCCTCTCGTAGAAGGTAATATCCGAGCAGAGAGTTGAATGGAGGGAGGGAGGGAGTCTTGTGGAAATGGACACAAGAGGGGAGAGAACCGCAGGCCTAGAGGATGGCACCTAGAAATGCTCTCTGATGGGACCATGCTTGGAATGGTCCAGTCGTGGCCAGCGCTCTGGGAAGTTAGAGTTACTTTTTGCTGATGGCACGAAGTGTTTCAAAATGGTCATGGAGTTAAAAAAAAAAAAAAAAAAAGGGTGGAAGTGTCTATTAATAGATGATCTCATCACACCAGGGGTAAACATTTTATTTCATTGGGTAAGAAGAATAATTACACAAGCCAAACTCCCTTTTAAGAAGTGTCAAGATTGTGTTAATAACAGCAGTAAATATTTATTAGGTGCTTACTCTATGCTTGACACTGTTGGAGAGCTTTAAATTATTAACTAATTTAATCCTTTCAGGCCTTATGGGATGAGACTATTGATTTAACCTTTTTACAGTTCAGGAAACTGAGACACAGTTTCTGTGTTTATGTGTTTCTTGTCCAAGGTCATGCTGCTATCGAGTGATGCCGCTGGGGCAGAACATTTAGCCCTTGTGCCACCTTCCTCCAAATCTCTTGGAAGGATATTAGAAAATATTAGCAAATAATATGCATTATAATTTAAGTTTAATGGAGTGGATTATATATGTGAAGGAAAATTAATTTCAGATATCTTAATGTAACAAGTACCATTAGATTTTGGTAGTCAGATAGAAAGCAGCTTAGATTTTACAGACGGCTCTCTAGTTCTTTGGGTTAGAATTCTTAAAATATCACTCACTGAGTTTGTATATTATCATAAAATATCACAGAAATGTTAATGGGCTAATGATTTATGTGGAAATCTCAGCTGCTAATATGCCGAATCTTTTAATATTGTCCTTCTGGAAAAGCCCAAACTGATCATGGATAGTAGTCATCCTTCACGTTTTATAATCTTGCCGTTACACAGCAGGCTCAAATAGTCTGCATTTTTTTTTCTTTGTTAGTTTTGAGCTCATCTTATGACTGATTTTCACCTAATTAACTTAAAAATAGATCTTATTTTTTAGAGCAGTTTCAGGTTCACAGCAAAATTGAGCAGAGAGTACAGAGCTTTCCCATATACTCCCTGCTCCCCCTACCCCCAGACACCTTCCCCCGCCATCAGCATCCCCCACCAGAGGAGTGCATTTGTTACAGCTGATGAACCTACACCGACACGTCCTAACATCCTAATCACCCCAAATCCGCAGTTTCCATTAGGATTCACCCTTGGTGGTGTACATTGTAGGGATTTTGGCAAATGTATAATGACAAGCATCCAGCGTATATTTAGGGAGGATGCACTTCCCTAAAAATCCTCTGTATTCTGCCTATTCAGCCTTTCCTCTCCACCAACCCTTGGAAATCACTGACCTTTTACTGTCTCCATAGTTTTGCTTTTTCCAGAATGCCATATAACTGGAATCATACAGCATGTAGCCTTTTCAGACTGGCTTCTTCCACTTAGTAATACACATTTAAGGATCCTCTGTGTCTTCTCGTAGCTTGATAGCTCATTTCTTTTCAGTGCTGAATCATATTCCATTGTCTGGATGTACTGCAGTTTATCCATTCACCAGCTGAAGGACATCTTGGTTGTTCCCAAGTGTTGGCAATTATGAATAAAGTTGCTATAAAAATGGATATAAATTTTCAACGCATTTAGGTAGTGTGATTGCTGGGTCATATGGACTTGGTGGCAGGGGGACTAGCCCTCTTCTGAGTGACACCCTTGCTTTTGGAGGAGGACAGTGGGGGAGGGTGGTAGCTTTTGGTCTTCCCAACCTGCTCTTCCTGGCATTGACCTTCAGCCCTATGAATAGGGCCTGCTGTTTTCAGTGTGTCATCCCTGAGCTAGAGCCTCCAACCGTGGGGACCTAGGTGGAAGAATGGAGCCCCATGCCCTTGACCACACTTGCCTGTAATCTATTCGTTGCAACATGCAGCTGGGGTTGAGGGGTAAGAAATGCTGGTGACCTGTGCCTCCTGTGAAGATACTGCAGCCACCAGCGGGGCGCTTGGGGAGGGAGCCCTGTGTCCTCATCTGCACCTGCCTTTCTGTCATGCTCAGTCGAGGGGGAGCACGAGGGGACAGGCTGTGTTCAAACACCACAGACTTGTACTGTTTTTACCAAGTTTTAACAAGTTTTCTTGAATAAATGTTTTTTGTTTGTTTGTTTGCCGTATGCCCTTATGAAAATTTCCAGAGACTTTAAATGGTTGGATTTAAAAAATTATTTTCCAGTTTATGCTTATTTCACTGGGGAGCAGGACCACAGAATTCCTCATGCTACCAGTATGGAAGTGGAGCTCCTTGGAAAGGTTTTTGATAAAGTCAATTTTATTAAGACATTAATTCTCCAAGTGTGGTCTAAATAGCTACAGGTAAATTATGGTAAAGAGAGAGAAAGCAAGGGAGAGAGAGGTGGGGCGATTGCTTTCAGGTTTACAATATGCACCTTCATTACAGAATACCTTCAAATAATCCTATATCACTTCGGGTAAACTATCAGAGCCTTACAACAGGTGGAGACAAGGGTGGAGAAGTAACAGTAAACAGAATATATTCTGACTAAGTGTAAAGAATTCAACTAAAAATTATGACTAAAATTTGGAGGAGAAGGGAAAAAGGGAAAAGTAGAATATGGTCATTGATTGTTGAATAGATAACAGGTGAGAATAAACGGACACCTGAGACACCAGATAGTAAAAGTTAAATGAGTTTTCCTCATTTATGCCTAATGAAGAGCATTAAAGGTATAAATACAAAGGTAACCAGTGAAACAAAATACAAGCTTTCCTAAATATAAAAAATAATTTTAGAAAGAAGTTGACATAGCATATAAAGAAACACAGTAAATATAATATACACAATAATTAAAACAATATGAGGGCATTAAGACCAAACATATCGATCATATCAATAAATGTTAAGGGCCTTGGGACTTCCCTGGTGGCACAGTGGATAAGACTCCATGCTCCCAATGCAGGGGGCCCAGGTTCGATCCCTGGTCAGGGAACTAGAACCGTATGCATGCCACAACTAAGAGTTCACATGCCACAACTAAGGAGCCCACAAGCCGCAACTAAGGAGCCCACCTGCCGTTACTAAGACCCGGTGCAACCAAAATAAATAAATAAATAAATAAATATTTTAAAAAATGTTAATGGGCCTAACAGCTATTAAACAAATGAGTAAAATCTCTATGAAAAGATACGGAATGGTTGCTAGGATATATTGTTAAGCAAAAATTACAAAGTGCAAAAGAATATATTCATTTTGTGTAAGGAAAAACGGAAAATAAGAAAACGTACACACATCTACTTAGTTCTGCAAAAAGAAACAAAGAAAGAATAAACACCAGAAACTAGTAAAATGGACTGTGTACGGGAGCAAAGTCGGGTGGGAAGATTAATGGAGAAAGTGATAGTTCTCTGAGAATATATTTTTGATTTTTTTTTT
>NW_006798798.1:3314609-3332984 GCF_000442215.2 Lipotes vexillifer | reverse complement strand
TTTTTTGCGGTACACGGGACTCTCACTGTTGTGGCCTCTCCCGTTGTGGAGCACAGGCTCCGGACGCGCAGGCTCAGCGGCCATGGCTCATGGGCGCAGCCGCTCCGCGGCATGTGGGAACCCCCCGGACCGGGGCACAAACCCGTGTCCCCTGCATCGGCAGGCGGACTCTAAACCACTGCGCCACTAGGGAAGCCCTTTTTTATATTTTTTTTGACTTTTGTAATCATATTAATGTTCTAAATACTAAAACAAACAAACAGAACAGCATGGATGAGGAGGGGGAAAAACCTAAAACTAAATGCAAACATAAATCCCTGAATCCAACTGTGTTTCATAAGAATAACAGCCACAATAAAGGGGGAAGTGATTAGTTCGAGTAACATTTGAACGCAATACTTTGACTATATACCCTCAGTCTAAAAAACAACCAACCAAACAAAAAAACCTGCAAATAAATACTGAACTTTTCTGAGTTGGTTTGATTTTCATAGTGACTTACAGGCATAGCAATTCTGAAACTATTTTATGTGGTTTTGGATTGATAGTATTGGGACCTGGGGTTCTCACTGCAAAAGAAGAGACATAAATATTGATTTTTTGGTTTGTTTTTGTTTAACTTTAGGGAAAGCAAGGAAGAACACTGTGGAGTTGAATTGGAAATGGCTGTATTGGCACAAAGTCATGTGTATGTATATATTTATGCACACACATATATGTATTTAAATTTTCTTGTGCTTGTATATGTGTGTGTGTGTGTGATTCTATATTTCTTCACATAGTTCACTGAAAAAGCCTAGAAGCCATAACGCTCAATAGCAATGAGCACACCTAGCATCTAGTGTTTGGTTTCTAAATAATTACCATTTCCTATCAAAAGGACCAGAGCCCCTTAGAGAAATGTTTGGTTATAGGGCTCAGGAAGGAATCACACACAATGAGCACTGAATGTCTTATTGTACTTGAAAGAGAGGAAAGGTTAAGATAAATAATAAGGTGTGTAAAAAAGACAAGATCTAGCTTGAAGGACTTCAACTGTTCAAATCTAGAAGAATGTGAACATTGAAATAATAAGATCAGGGATGGGTTGTAAATCTAGTGGGAGGAGGAGTTGGAATTGATGAAGAACAGGGTTTTTGGTTTCAAAATATCTCCTCACACATCACTTACTCTTTATCATTGCATCATTAATAACTATACAGTGGGTAATTGGACAACACCTTTAACTAAGTGATCAAAATTAATATCATTGAAAAAAGAAAGATGGTATCATGTGTCTTCAGATGTGATGCCCTGAGAAGGACACAAAATCACTTGTTTAGTATCAGTCTCTCAATGTATTTATCAGTGACTACACTAAAATCTAAACAGACTAAACGCTCCTATTGAAAGGAAACCATTTTCAGAATGGAGGAAAAAACCCAACTATAAGTTTATAAGAGACACATCATAAATATAGGAATACAGAAAGTTTCCAAGAGGAAGGGTGGAAATATATATATATACCATGTGAAGAGAATTGCTGTGACTCTGCTAATATCAGACAAAGTAAGCTAAGGCAATAAGCACCATTTAGAAATTAAGTGGGGCGTTTCATAATGTTAAAGAGACTCGTCCACCAGGAAGGCATAGCGATTCTAAATCTTAATGCTAGACATATAAAGCAAATTAACAGGAGTAAACTGAGAAATAGGCAAACGCAACAGCCACAGTGGGAGATTCTAAAACCTTTCTCAACAACTGACAAGAAGAAACAAAGAAATAAGGAATTATATATATTGAATATCTGAATAACAAAATTAAATTTGGCCTAATAAATATTAGAGCACTGTATCCAATAATAACATAATAGATATCCTTTAATGTATATATATTTTTTGTCACCGGTTTTGTTTTTTTTAAATTTTATTTCTTTTCGGCTGCATTGGGTCTTCGTTGCTATGCGTGGGCTTTCTCTAGTTGTGGAGAGTGGGGGCTACTGTTCGTGGCCGAGCATGGGCTCTAGGCGCCTGGGCTTCAGTAGTTGCAGAATTTGGGCTCAGTAGCTGGCTTGAGGGCTCTAGGGTGTGCGGGCTTCAGTAGCTGTGGTGAGTGGGCTCAGTAGTTGTGGCTTGTGGGCTCTAGAGCGCAGGCTCAGTAGTTGTGGTGCACAGGCTTAGTTGCTCCACAGCATGTGGGATCTTCCCGGACCAGGGCTCAAACCCATGTCCCCTGCATTGGCAGGCGGATTCTTAACCACTGTGCCACAAGGAGAGTCCCCCCCCCCACACCTTTTATTTTTGGACTATTGAATGCCTGGTTATTTTTGAGTGGAGATTTCATTTTCATACATTCCTTTTAGAATGTAGGTGAATCAGTTTCTTCGATAGGTAGTAGGAAGGGAAACTTAGCTTGCTAGGCGCCATGATTTCATTCCCTTCCTCTCCCTGGGAGGAACTGACCGACTATAGCTCACTGAGTATTATTTGGCTATATGAACCTGATCTTAACTGCAGAATCCAATGCAATAAACCCTTACAACCTGCTCAATCTGAGTGTCCATTGGGAATTTGAAGATGAGAAAGAAATAGTCCCTGCCCTCAGGAAATTCACAGCACAGTGAGAAGCGTAGAAACTTACATAATTCAGGATGACAAGTACTGTGTTAACTGTATGGACATGGTCTTGTGAAAGTAAAGAACATCAAAAAGAGATGTCTGCCTTAAGAAAGCCAGACTCAGGAGAACTCTTTGCCTTCACAGAGTATCTTCATCAGGGGTCATTTGGTTACTAGAAACAGACACGCAAACTAGCTCAAGTCAAAGAACTAATTTATTGGAAAGGTAACAGGGGTACTTCAGGGAACCCAAGAACAATGCATGAGGCCAGCCTCAGGGGGACTACAAGTAGGCACTTGTCATCCACAACCTAGTATTTCTCCCCCTGCTTCACTGGGTGGCCACGCAGCCTCTTATGGCTACTTTCTGTGCCTGCTTCACTTTCTGGAGGCTGGCTTTGTTTGCTTTGGCATGCACATAGCTGCTCCAGCCCTATGATTTCACAATTCAACTTGCCAGTGGAGGCTGAGTCGTGTCCTGAATTCATATTTCCAGTTAACACTTAGGGAAGATAACCGACTTAGGGTAAGACAGCTGTGGTGAGGGATCATGAATGTGGTCTCCTGCCTGTTAAAGAGGCTGAGGGGGCAAACTCTGAGAAGCAGGTAACACAGCTGCTACAGATGGGCAGACCATAGGTTTTTCAGACATCTCTCTACATGGCCAGTTATCATAGTTGTGGCACTGGAAGCAAATGTTACTTACTGTTTTCATAGCTTCCATGGGAAAAAAATGTCAAAAGAAATCTGTGGGTGGAAAAAAGTTACATACATGATATCTGCGACAATTTTAGCTGAGATTAATAGTGCTTATAATGGGTTCCATGAAGGATGGCATTACCGATAAGATGATACAAGCAAAGTACCTAGCAAGCACCGTGCCAGACCTACAATAGGAACTTGAAAATGTGTTCTTCTCTTATACTGAACATGCATTCTCAGCATCTCCCTTCCCAATAATACTCTGGTTTTCCTAGCTATGTGATTTACATGCAGTTTGTCTCACATTCAACTCCAGAGGGAGAAACTGACTATCCTAAATTGTCAACATAACCCATCCCCATGGTCTCAGCGACTGGTTCCAAGATGGACACATGAACCAGAAAAATTCCATTCTTTGGCCTTTGAGCTATCTCGGAAGTATACTGTCTCCCCTCTGAACCTGAACCATGCCAGCATATAGATCTTGAGAGCAACTGACAGCTAGTCTAGAAGCAGGAAGAGATCTATGAGGATGGAGATAATATGTTAATACCAATTGATGGAGAGCAGCAAAGTGGACAGAGAGGCACACTTCCTGGACACAGCATTGATTAAGCATCTCAAACTGAACATGGCCACTTTATAACTCTTTATTCTTGCTCCTGCAGAAGGGCTGTTCCTTCCCCAGTATGTCAGGTCAGGATAGGCGAGGCTGAGGTGCAGTAACAAACAACCCTAAATCAAGGTGACTTAAAACAACAAACGTTTATTTCTTACCCTACATGTTGAATGTAAGTTGGTAGGAAGCTTTGTTCCACACCGTCCTTTCTCAGGACCCAGGCTGCTGGAGCAGCAGCCACCAACTGCGAGAGAGTTCTTGAGGGTTTTGCACTGGCAGGTAAATGCTCTGACACAGAAGTGACACATCTCATTGGCCGGAACTAGTCATAGGACTGCATCCAACCGAAAGGGAGGCAGGGGGAGGGGAGAACCAGAGATAGAACACCAATAATGACTAGCATGCCAATCTTTTCCATCTCAAGAAAAGGCACTACCATCATATACCCAGTTACCCAAGTCAAAAAAAAAAAAAAAATCTAGGTGTTACCCTAGATTATTCCCAGTGTATAATCCATCAGCACCTCCTATTAACCCCACTTCTCTTCCTTCTCCATCACTACCATTCTGTTCCCCAAACCATAACCTTTTTTTTTTTTTGCGATACGCGGGCCTCTCACCATTGTGGCCTCTCCCGTTGCGGAGCACAGGCTCCGGACGCGCAGGCTCAGCGGCCATGGCTCACGGGCCCAGCCGCTCCGCGGCATGTGGGATCCTCCCACACCAGGGCATGAACCCGTGTCCCCTGCATCGGCAGGCGGACTCCCAACCACTGCGCCACCAGGGAAGCCCAAACCATAACCTTTTAATTGGACTACTGAAATACCCTTATACTGGTCATCCTGCTTCCAATCTTACCCTCTGCCCACCCAAGTCTAATTTCCACACGGCATCTGTGGTAGGCTGAGTAATGCCCCCTGCCCTCAATTTCCACTTCCTAATCTCCAGAACCTGTGAATATGTCATGTTACTTGGCAAAACGGTCTTTGCAGATGTGTTGAAGGTTATAAACCTTGAGACAGGGAGATTATCCTCTATTTTCTGATGGGTCCAATCTAATGCCACTAGCCCTTAAAAGTGGAGAACTTTCCCAGCTGAAATCAGAAAGATGCAGCAGACAGGAGGTAGAAGTGATGCAGCAGCTTGGGGCTCTGACACCTCGTTGCTGGTCCTGAGGTGTAGGGGGCTATAGCAAGGGCCACAGAGAGAGCCCTAGGAGCTAAGGGTGGTCCCCAGCTGAGAGCCAGCAAAGGAACGAGAACCTTAGTTCTACACGTGCGTGGAAGTGAATTCTGCCAACAATCAGAATGAGGCTGGAGGTGGACTCATCCCTAGAACCCTCAGAAGGGAACCTCGATTTCAACCTTGTGAGACTTTGAGCAGAGGGAACAGCTGAGCCATGCAGACTTCTGACTACAAAACTGAGAGGAAACATAACTGTAATGTTTTAAGCATATCTTGGTAATTTGATAATGGCAGCAACAGAAAATGAATATAGCATCCATGGATACTTTCTTTTTGAAACAAAAATTAGATAATGTCACTACTCTGCTCAATCCTGCAATGTTTTTCCATCACATTTGGAGTAAATTTCATCCTCTTTACTGTGGCATATGTGGTCTGATGTCTGCATACTTCTACCACTCTCTCCTTTCCCCGTGTTCTCATTTCTGACCCTTAGTTGCAGCAGGCTCCTCCCACCTACTTGCCTCCTTCTAGTCAGTCAAATCCTAAGTGCCGTCTCCTCAAAGAAGCCTTTCTGAGCACTTAAAACCAAGTAACCCCCTAATTACATTCTATCACAACATCTTATTTTAATTCTCTTCAAACATTTGGCATTTTCTTATATTTTTTCTTATCAATTGTGTGTATCCTCCACTAAAATATAAGTTCAGTGAAACCATGGACCTTGTCTGTCTTGTACACTAATGTGTTCCCAGTGCCTATGGATATCAATAAATATTAATTGAGTCCATTTAATCACTGGGACATTAGATTAAGTCTTACCTAAAGGCCTAATGTGCTAATACATTCTTTTTATGGTTTGAGCCAGAGTTAGGTTTTCTGTTAACTCTCAACATGAAACTTCCTAACTTTGTTTTCCCTTAGAGGAGTTTTTATAGCACTGTCTAAAGCATATCATCATAACCATTTTCACTCAGTACAACAGGATATTTTTATTCATGTTTATATCATAGGACCTTCCCTATCCTCAGGCCTCACCCTGTCATAGAGTAGGTGCTAAGTTTTCACGGAAGGAATCACTGAGCTGAATGGTGGCATAGGGAAGGTTGTGTTCATAATGTTCATAACCCACCAAGCTCTTACAGAGATTCAGATTTTCTGTTAAACAAACAGAAACGCTGCCCACCAAGACAGAGCAAAATAGCTGTACAATAGGTCCCCTAACAATGGTTTTGTACTACACCGTTAATTATCAACAATCCCCAAACAGTTTCCTGGCCAGAGAGAGAATCTAGCATGAGATCAGGCATTGTAAAAAAAAAAAAAAAAAAAAAAAGCATTAACAGCAGTGAATTCTGAATGAGCGCAAGTTATGTAAATAATCTTAATAGCAATGATAGGAGAGATAATTGTTCACAGGTGTCATTTCCTGGGGGAAGGGGGATCCACCTTTTCTTGCAAGGAAAATGCTAATAGTTTCATTAAATTTATGAGCCTTAATTAGCACACTGCTGTTCTAATTACTGTGCTAATCCTGAAATCACATTCCTTCACTCCCCTCCCTCTCTTAAGTAGATTCATACACAATCAGACACTTCTGCTTTATGAATATGTGCTTTTTGGCAGGGCTTTGACATTTATCTTCAATAATGATGATGTTGCTTCCAAAAACATGCAGGCCATCAGCTTCTCAGTCTTTTTCTATGGCTCTTTTTTCCTCTCTTCTATACACATACACACCCATACACAGACACAAACACACCTCTCTTTGTGATGTAAATATGTAACTCAGAAATTACTAAGAAGTTGATTTCCTTACAAGCTGTTCTTGTTAACCTCCTTCTGAGTCCCTAAAGGTTTTTGTTTGTTTTATTTTGTTTTGTTTTTTAAAGATATTTTCTATAGCAACATAAGAGTCTCTGACATAAAATTTCCAAGGGCTCTTTAACATCTGTCTTTATTATCTAATTTTTTTTTTTTTTCTTTTTTTTTTTGCGGTACGCGGGCCTCTCACTGCTGCGGCCTCTCCCGTTGCGGAGCACAGGCTCTGGATGCGCAGGCTCAGCAGCCATGGCTCACGGGCCCAGCCGCTCTGCGGCATGTGGGATCTTCCTGGACTGGGGCACGAACCCGTGTCCCCTACATCGGCAGGCAGACTCTCAACCACTGAGCCACCAGGGAAGCCCTATTATCTAATTTTGATGATGATGATGGTGATACCCTGTAGCTTCCACCTGTTGTACTCACCATGTACAAAGTATTAGGCCTAGTGGTTTAAATGTCATGTCATTTAATCTGGTCAATGACCATATAGGTTATTATCAAACCTCTATTTTACAAAAAAGGAAACTGAAGCTAATAGTACAGATAGCTAATTGTCCAAAGTCATATAGCCCCATACCCTTTCTTCTCTTTGTGGGGCTTCAGTTACACTTACAGGATAAAGTGAAATGTTCTAATATATGTCTCATGCTCTTTCGTTGTTCATCCTTTTCTCCTTTATGTTTTAGCTTGAATATTTTCTTCTAGCCTACCATCTAGTTGATCAATTCTCTCTTCAGCTGTGTCTGATTTGCTATTTAACCCTTCACTGAGTACTTAATTACATTTTTCGATTCTAGTATTTCCATTGTGTTCTTTTTTATAGTTTTCAGTTCACCTAAATTTTCCATCTTGTCATTTAATTTCTTGAATATAATAAGCAGTTATTTTAAAAGTCTATGCTTTAAACTTCAATATCTAATTAGACTGTGGCTCTGTTTCTATTTCAGTTTCTGTTTCAGTCTTGCTTTTTTATTATTCCTAGTTACTTTTGATTGAGTGCTAGACATTGTATATAAGGAATTGTAGAGATAATTTGAGGCCATGGATAAGGTTATCATCCTTCATAGCAGACTTATATTTGCTTTTGACAGGTAGATAGGATAATAGCCTCTACTCCTAGGAAAAGGTATAGCTTTTCTTGGGTCTCAAATTATTGGGGGGTTCACCATGGCCTCTTCATGCTGGCTGGACCCCAATCCCAGCATCTCCTCAGCACTATATAACCTCTGAAATCTCTGTTCAGCTCTGTTACTTATTAGATGTTCTCTGCTAAGCCATACATGTGCAGGTTATGAATTGGCCAAGGACCCAAAGGGACTTCTCAGATTTTCTCTTTCGCAATTCCCTCCTCTCTGGTACCCTGCCCTTCCAACTGCTACCAAATCTCAGCCATCGGAGCATCCATGAACTCCAGTCTCTTTCTTTCAGTAAGACTGTCATTCTCTGCTTGAGCTCCATTTTCCCTGTGCCATGGTTTGGGAAAGACTTTAAGGGGAGAAAGCCAGGGTAAGACTGGGACTCACCTTGTGTGCTTCCCTTCTTTCAAAGATGGTAGTCCTGGATTTCCCTGGTGGCACAGGGAAAATGGAGCTCATCTGGTTAAGAATGGTTAAGAATCCACCTGCCCTGTATAGCACAGGGAGATCAGCTCGGTGCTTTGTGTCCACTTAGAGGGGTGAGATAGGGAAGGTGGGAGGGAGATGCAAGAGGGAGGAGATATGGGGATATAGGTGTATGTATAGCTGATTCACTTTGTTATAAAGCAGAAACTAACACACCAATGTAAAGCAATTATACTCCAATAGATATTAAAAAAAAAAAAAAGAATCTGCCTGCCAATGCAGGGGACACAGGTTCGAGCCCTGGTCCGGGAAGATCCTACATGCACAGAGCAACTAAGCCTGTGCACCACAACTACTGAGCCTGTGCTCTAGAGCCCACAAGCCACAACTACTGAAGCCCGTGTGCCTAGAGCCCGTGCTCCGCAACAAGAGTGGCCACCACAATGAGAAGCCCGCGCACCGCAACGAAGAGTAGCCCCCGCTCGCCTCCACTAGAGAAAGCCGCGCACAGCGACGAAGACCCAACACAGCCAAAAAAAAAAAAAAAAAAGATGGTAGTCCTGTCAGTTGCTGCAAAATACTCTGTATTGGCCAGGCTTTAGTTTTCTTTTTAACCTATCTGTGGATTATGTCTTCTTTTGCTCTTTTTCTTAATCAGGTTTACCAGGTGTTTTTTTTTCATGAATCTTTTTAAAAGATGCAGCGTTTTTTGGTGGGGAGGGATTGTTTATTCTACTATTTCCCTAGATAATTGATTCCAGTTCTTTTAAATTTTAATCTTCCTAGTTTCCTGATTTGGTAGTTATAATTTCTTTTTTTTTCTATATGAAAAATCCCAAACTAGCTTATATCAACTCATGGCCAACCTTGTTTCATCTACATGCCTCACAAAATGACTTTGATATGAACCCTATACATATATAATTCCACCTGTAAATATTTCAGTATATATTCTAAAAGATAAAGACCTAAGAAAATAACAGTGTCTATATCACACCTAAAATTGATAATTCTTTAATATCATCATTGTTCAAAGGGTTCTTCTACAGTGGAATTGGGGGACAAGACAGAGCCAAGTTCAAACTGCCATCTTCCCAGAATCCTCCCTGCTATAAAGGCATGGCTTTCAAACTGACCATAAACTCACAGTGCATTTGACATTGCACCCCAGAGCACAAATAACGACATGTATAACTGAAACAAATATTTCACAAAACAATACCTATATTTACCGTATTGGCTGTCCACCCTCTCCCTTCCCTTAACCTCTCTCTCCCCCTCCTCCCTCTTTCCTCTCTCTCTCTCAACCACTAAATGTTGGTTGCAACCCACTAAATTGATTTCACATTACACTATAGTTCTGTTATCTGCACTTCGAAGAACAATCCTACAAAGCAAATGTCTAAATATCAAATTAACTGAAAAGGGGGACTTCCCTGGAAGTCCAGTGGTTAAGACTCTGTGCTTCCACGGCAGGGGGCATGGGTTTGATCCCTGGTTGGGGAACTAAGATCCCATGTGCTGCGTGGCGTGGCAAAAAAAAAAAAAAAAAAAATTAACTGAAAAGGTTTGAGATGAGGGGCAGAGAAGTAGCATTTCATCTGCCACGTGCCTGTGTCACATGTCAAACCACTACACATTCAGTTCATTCATATCCCGAATCTCTCACTTATCTATATTGTTTGTAATTCTTAATTTGTCAGACCATTCTAGCAACATGTACTTAATAGCTTTGTACTTAATAGCTTTAGTGTAAGTACACTGAATGGTATACTTGTAAAGAGGCAGTACCAAATATTTGAGATCCCACTGCTGTTTTCTTCTGTTTGGAAGTATATCCGTCTCCCTGACCGTTTCTGCTTGGAATTTCAATATCTGCTTTGAACAACCTAACATCAAGCATATTTGTTATCTATACACTCTTACCAAAAATGTGAACCACCACCCATTTTCCTGAGTTACTAAAGATTGAGAGTTTAGTCAAGAAGTAGAAACAATTCCAAAGGTCAAAACAACAGCATTTATCTGAGGATAAATTCAGCTGACAGCAGCCTTTTCTTTAGAAGTCTTAACTATAAGCTTGAGGTTCAAGTAAAGCAAATAAGCAGCTATCAAACCAAATGTTGTGAAAAAAAGAAACCCCTTCAACATTAGCAAGTACAATTAAGACCTTGTCACATCCATCTTTTAGTGATTATACTCTATTTAGCATATGGCCTCTCCTGTTGCAGAGCACAGGCTCCGGACGCGCAGGCTCAGCGGCCATGGCTCACGGGCCCAGCCGCTCTGCGGCATGTGGGATCTTCCCGGACCGGGGCACGAACCCGTGTCCCCTGCATCGGCAGGCGGACTCTCAACCACTGCGCCACCAGGGAAGCCCCAGTTCCTTGGTTTTTGACCTTCCAAGAAATGAAAGACACTCATCTTGTGTAACATAGCTTTATTTAGTACACAGTCTTCATACAATTCAGTACAACAAATTATAAAAGCTCTTTGTAAGATTTTACCCATAGGTATTAAGTACAGAAAATCAATTGCCACAAGAAAGTAAGCCACTCTCTCATTTTAAAAGTTTTTTTTTCCATGAACAGACAAGCACTCTCTTCTATGCCAAAAGGTTGCCACATATAAAGCATTTCGGAGCATACTGGCCAAGATATATGATCTGAGAACATTTTGTCTTTCTATTAATTCCAACGTTTAAATGAAAATTTAAAAATGGACTATTTCTAGTTAATTCAGGTAAGTTTTGGCCAAAGATGAGCTACAATTGTTACAAGGTTCATGTGCAATCAGAATAAACCTTTTTAGTTAATTGTAAAGATGCAGACCAGATGACATATCTACATATGTCCTTGCCAACACCAGCACCAACCCAACACACACACACACACACACACAAACACACACATTTATTTAGTTGATCTCACAAAGGTCAAGAATATCACCTTTAAGTGGACAACAAATGGCCTAGATAACACCTAATTATGCTCCTGGCTAATATATCTGAAATGAATTCCTATTTTTTAAGTCTGTAATAAAGCGACTGGAACCTTTCAACTCTAGAAGTAGTAGATTAGCCACTGTGATCAGTATCAGTAGTTGGTCATTTAATGAAGTTAAAGTTGGTTAAAGTAGGGAATCATAGCGTCAAATGTATAATTGTACATTCATTTGCTCATCTTCTGATGTAAAGCCGAGGCCTTTCCTTTGCGTAAGGGTCCAATGATTACAGTTTTATTTTTGCATAAATCATACCAATAATATGATTTGGGTACTTTTTAATACCTTCTGATCAGTCTAGATTTTTTTTAAGGTGAAATGAGTACTAAAATTAAATCTGTGAAGCAATCTAAGCTCAGAAATTTTCTTGAATTTTAAGTTCTCCCAATATTTTATAATTTTCCCAACCACAATTAATTTAAAAGTAATTTTTATTAGTGGCAACCTTTATCTAATCTTACCAAAGCATTCAAGCTAATTTTTGCAGAAATAACCCTCTCATTTTAGAGCGAAATTTCCGGGGTTTATGTTGAATCGTGTATTTACAGCGGGAAGTAGAGCATGCAGACAAGGTTGGCGCAGGCAGAGAACTCAAAGGAGAGAGCAGAGGCCTGAGAATGCCAGGGAGCAGCCCCCAGTGGTGCTGGGCCAAGTCAGCTTACAAGAGGGATGGAGACTGTGAAGGGACCCGGTGAGTCACGTAAGTAAAGGTTAATTAAGAGCACTTACTGTACTTAGAGGTTCTTTTGAATGCTGACTCTGAAGCAAAATCAAGTGGTCTTTCTACCCATAAAATACAGCCGTAATTTGAGGATATTACCAAACATTAGCACAGCCACTGAGATCGTGTGGCAGGGAGCTTAGAGAGCCAGGGTCAGCCGCTTTTCCTCTCTTTCCTCCCAGGTACTCCAATGAGAAGGTCATAAAAGAGAATACTGAGGAGCACTAAAAATATTTAACATGATTCATTAAGAGATTTGGTCATCAGGAAATAAAAATGTCAACTATACATGGTCACAGTGTTTTGGAAAGAATGTGTGTATGGATTCTGTCTTGCAAGATTTTTTGGCACTTTATATTTTTCACTAAAGACTGAACACTAAGTGTTTTGGCAACAAATGGCACCTAAACTGTGAAAAAAGGATTACTGTATGCGATCAGTGTGGTGATGATAAGCATAAAAATTTAAGTACATGTTTCTTGTATACTGAAACTCCAGATACCCAAATGCATAGATTAATAATACAGGAATATTTAAAATAAATTGAAATATTTCTGAGAAGGTAATAGAGGGTTTTAAAAACGTAATTAGATAGTCTAACACGTTGTACCTTACATGTGCTTGGTTTCAATTAGAGTAAGGCACTCACTGAAGGATGGACTGACCCATGCTGTCAGCTGCAACAGGCATGCATCATTACTGGCTTAATTAAAGTTTCAGTACTGATTAAAATGTTTTATTATTGTATTATCCTAAACTGCAGTGGTCTCCAACCTTATTAAGGGATATAAGAAAGATATAATTCAGGAGTTTCAGTTGCATAATTTAATAACCCAGCTACTGTCAATTTTTTATTTAAATAAGTTTTGATAAAAGCCAAGTATCCTTCCTTGAACACAACATGATAGTGTAAAATTTCTTTTTGAATACTGCTTAATAAGTAGTAGCTGAATAGAAAATCATGTGAACATGTGATATATCCATCTTCATGTCTACAGTGATTTACTTCAACACAATTGCAAGGAGAAATATTTAAATCATTTCCAACTGGCATGAGAGGTGAAAGTTAATTTCATTAGCCATCTCGATTTAATTAAATACACAATACGCTTTTATCAGTAACTTTTACATGTCCCTATCATTAGAAATTCATTACAAAAGCAATTATCAAAAAATTTTTGAGCAGGTACAAGGTACACATAATCCTCTTTGTTGTTTACAAATAAGCATGACTTAGAGGCACTTGGTTACCTTTGAGTAAGAAAAAGAACCACCTGTCAAGGGCCCTCACAGTAAGATTGGAGATCACAAATCAAACTTGGTATGAAAATGCTCTCTGCCAAAAATATCATAGCAGTGAGTTAGTTAAGATACAACATTTTAAAAATAGTAAGACTTTGCAAGGTTCTAGGCTGTAAAAAATACAAAGGCTAAAAACAAAGAGTTTACAAAATTTTGCAAACCCAGTAAATTTGAATGAGTAAGAAATGAAGAAGAATTTTCTTACTTGCAGGATAGATTAAATAGTATCAACAGGTTTTAAAATAGTAACACTATTCAGTAACAAATTCTACTCAGCTACATAACATTTCTGCTGCTTTAAGGACTTACAATGGGGAACTTGTAACACTTTTCTGTGTCCAGCATTAAAACATTCATGCACATGCCTGTGTACACACATACACACACTGACACATACTACTGAAGTGCTACACATTACATTTCAGATGGAGCACAACAAAAAATTTTAGAAATTTTAGATACACATATGAAGACTTAACATGATTTTTTAAAAAATATTAAAAGCATGACAAATTAAAAACATTATAAAATTTTTAGGTGAAACAGGACAATAGAGAGCTTTTTAAAAAGCCACCAGTTGGTCTTCACTAGTGAAAAAATAATTTAATTATGTATCCCCTCAATTCAATTCAACTATAGCTGTTGTAAGTCAATTAAAAATTAGAAGTATTTCAAATCTTGAAACAGGCTCTAGATTTCCAATATGATATGCAGCTGTTCAGGCCACCTATGGAACACTTAACTGTTCTCCCCAACAACAAAATTCTAGATCACTTTTAGAAAGTTGAAAACATTTAGGCTAAAGAACATTAATGAAACAAGACAAAGACTGAAGCATGTATAAGATACTTTCAAAGATGGTAACGCTTGTGTAAACATTTGTAGACTTAATCATATCACAGCTTTAAGGTACCGGTTACCTAATTACATCTGAAACATTATCTATGGAGTTTCATTATGATGGAGTTTCACATATCAAAAATAGAGATTAAATAGAAAGCTCTGTTACTTGTTTCTGGATAGCTTGTAAACGTGGAATGTTTTGTTCTGAAACACTCGAGTGAAGTATGCTGTGTAGGGGGGCAGGTTTCTTTTTATCTCTTCGCAAAAGCGAGGGTGGCCTGCAAGTTTCAAATCTGGATCATTCTTTCCTGGGCCATCCATCATCTAAAGCCAAAACAAAACCAATACAATTTGGAAAAAAATCGTATTTACAAAAGACAAACAGAAGTAGGAACAGGGATTGGGTTTCTTTAAGAATGACAGGCTAGTGAAAAACTGAACGAATGTCAATGGCTGCTTGGAGACCATCTGGTCCACCCCTTTCCCCTTTGGAAGTGTGACCCAAGGCTGAAGAGCAGAGTTCGGTGTCAAACAGTGTTCACCTTTAATGGCAAAGCTAGAAGCAGAACTTGGATCTCCTTGCCCTGAGGAACATACTGCACCATTCCCTCTCAAAAAATGAAACACAGAGAAGAATTACTATGACCAGAGAAAGTTCTGCAACTCATTAGATGGCCTAGTTAGAAAAAGTTACACACAAAGCAAAATTTAAATGTATTTGGTCTGTACCTCCTCTGAATTCAAGATAGTTACGGACAGTTATTTTTCCTTGAGCAAAAATCAAATCTCATTTTCTTTGCCTCAGCCTTATTGAAGCATAATTGACATATAAAATTGTATATATTTAAGGTATACAATCTGATGATTTGATATACATATACATGGTGAAATGATTACTACAATCAAGTTAACCAATACATTCTTGTTGGTCAAAGGGTATAAACTTGCCGTTATGAAATGAGTAAGTCTCTGGTGACCTAATGTATAGCATGGTGACTAGGGTTAATAATACTGTACTCTGCACTTGAAATTTGCTAAGAGAGTAGATCTTAAGTGTTCTGAATCTCAAATTCTGTACAGCCAAGGTTTTATTTATTTATTTTTTTCAGATGTAGGCTAGGTTTATCACTTTTTCCCCCCACTCATTTTAGAAATATCTATCAGCTTTTATACCAATAATTACAGCACACACCACCTCTAAAGGGTGAAAATCTTATGTTTTCTCTACCTGAGACCTGGCATATCTCCGAAAACATTTTCCTCAGAAGGAAGAAAAGAGAAGTAGCTTGTTTTCCTGCTCAGGAATGTAAGCTCGGCCATAGAAAGCCGTCTTTGTGGAAGTGTGCCAGTGGATGAAAAGGGACACCCAACAAGAGGGCAGGGAGAGGAGTGAGATTCTACCACACAGGCTGTGGGGTGCTGGGTTGGCGCACCGCCCTCATGGACGCTCGTATCAGCCAAAATGACGCTTTGGAGCAGCGGTTTAAAAGGTTGAGGTTTTTTCACTTTAGTAGCAAAACCTTAAAAAATAAATTCTATGCAGAGCCTCATGACACAGACCAGCTGAAGACGGAGTTGCTCTGTTTGGTGTGACAGTGGGGACAAGAGCTCCCCTCCCATCTCTCCTGCCCCTCCAGCCCCCGTGGCAAGTCAGTAACGTGCCAAGGTAGGGGTTCTGCAGAACGCAACGGAGGTGAATGCTTGATCCATTGTGCAATTCTACAAGGTATAAAGGTGGTTACACTCCTTAGGGCTCACACTGGACCCTCTCTTCCCCAGGGGACGCCCCGCACGGGGCGGAAGGCACGCTTACGTGTCCGTTGGCGATGTCCAGCAGGTCCCGCAGCCGGCAGCCCCGGCGGTGCCTGCGCTCATAGCAGATGCTGTCTTCCAGGATCACGTAGTCGGTGCCAAAGGACCTTAGCAGGGCGTGCACTTCCTCTGGGGCCCTCTTTGCATATATCTGATAGACCTTCAAAACAAGATAAAAATGGAATAGGGCAAAATACCACTTAACTGCTGGAAGTTCGTCAAGGACTATCTATTGCTGCAACCTCCCACAGGGGTTGAGTCTAATCGCAGACACCCAGCTCCCCTCACCTCTTCCTGTGCAGGTCACTCATTCACCTGTAGTCCTGGAGCGTGTGTGAGAAATTTCCAAAAAAAAAAAGTTGTTGGGATGGGGGAGAGTGAGTCATGCTGAATACATTTGGATTTAGACACCAAAGAGATCTGGATTTGGGATGTATTGAGTTATGAATATATTCATCAGTAGATGCCAATTCTAAGAATGCTTCACCAAGGTAAATAATGCGATTAAGTAAATAAAACACAGTCTCTACCTTTAAAAGGGGGACCTTTAGACTAAAAGGGTCCATTAGGGGTGGTGGTAGAGTCTGGAGGCACAGATACTTGTAAGGAGACCCAGCTTCTGATAGTGGCAGTTGGGGAACAGGACCCCCATAGGGTCCCTGGCCCCAGGCAGGGGCAGCACCCTTGCTCTACTGCTGTCCTGCTGCACTCAGCTTGACCAGGAGACCCTACACTTTATCTCTCTTTCTCTCGTCCTTCCTGGAGGAAGAGCAACTTGCAGCGCCCAGTGGCGGTTCAACAGGAGGCACGCCTTCCCAGTCACCACCAGCTTCACACACGTTAAGTAAATACACACAGATGGTGAGTGGCCTATATCCTGGGACTTGGCGCTGGGAAAGGTAGAATGGTGTGTGTGTGTTGGGGGAGGGGTAATGAAGAGAGGTGCTGCTTCCTTTGTCGTCCACTGATTTCTAATGATATGTCTCTGACTTAAGAGACTGGGTTCTGAGAGCCTAGGTCAGCATGTCTGAACGGATATGCTGAAATGGTGGGGGGTTATCTGCTTCTGTTGCTAACACTGTGAGGTCATCCTGCCTACAGTCCAGCACCAGCCTCAGGCTAAGGCATTCCAAGGATTTGAAGGTCATGACTGAACAAGAGCACTAGGACCTTCAAGATTATCAGTTTTTAGGGCATAAAACTCAGCACCTAGGCAGGGACTGGATCTTGGAGAGGATGGAACACAGGACTCCCTGTGCCTCTGACATGTCTCTATCTGCATCTCTCTCGAGTCAAAGTGGTGGCCACCTCCCAGCTGAACTCTGGGGTCTGGTGATCCAGGTACCCTCCGATCTTCCTCTAGCTAACTCAGGGAACACTTGGGCTAGTTGAAAAATTCCCATTTTAGCAGGAATCTATGTTAAGACGATTCTCTTAAAAATGGAGTATTTAGTAAAAATCATCTACTTTTAGGCTAGTTAAATCTCACCCCCCAAACAAGACTTTTCAACACATTTTCAGCCACCAAGATTAAGAAGTGACTGATATAAAACATTAAAAAGTTTGAAACCACTGCTGGCGAGGACTAGGACAGGTACACTTCTGTAGCACTGACTGGAGTGTAAACTGGCAGAATTCATACAGACCTGGTAATTCTGTCTTGATTACAAATGCCCACACCCTGTGACCCAGCAACTTCACTTCTAAGAACCTCATGTGTGGACAAACACTTTGTGCCTGTGCAGAGCGATGCTTATACAGGCGTATCATTTGGGAAATTGCTGTATAATTGCAGAAGACAGGGAAACAACCTAAACGGTCAAATAAAATTTGCCACATCCACGTAACAAAATATTATGCAGCTTTAAAAATGGCAAGGAAGCTGTCGATATGCTGATGTGGAGTGACCTCCAAAATACATGAAGTGCCAAAAAAAGCAAGATGTAATTAGTTCTTTTGTAAAAAGGGGGGAAAAGAATAGGAATTCATGTATATATCCACACACACACACATTTGTATATACATAAAATTACTGGTAATGTTATTTGCCTCCTGGGAGGGGAACGAGTAGCTGGAAGACAGGGGTGGGATGGAGACTTCTCACTGTGTTCTCTTTTGCATGCTCTGAGCTTTTTTAACTGTGTGGCTGTGTTGCCTATTCTCTCTCCCTCTCTCCCTCCCTCCCTCCCTCCCTCCCTCCCTCCCTC
>NW_006798798.1:3301536-3314504 GCF_000442215.2 Lipotes vexillifer | reverse complement strand
ACACACACACACACACACACACACACACACACACACACACACACACACGAGAAGCAGCCCATTAACAAATGTGACCAGTATGTCTCTCCCCCTTCTCCTGCTCGCTCCAGTTCACAGCTCTGAGGACTGTCCTCATGCACTCTGCTCGCTCCAGTTCACAGCTCTGAGGACTGTCCTCATGCACTCTGCTACCCGAGAGGAACAGAAGGCCGAAACAGCATGCCTTTAACAGAGGGGCAGGCCAAGGTCTAGACTCTGGAGATGCAAGTCCTGAGAGGCACTTCAGCTCTGCCTTCCCCTCATAACCTGCAGGCAGCAGGAGCCCTGGCTTTACCGGACACGAGCCAGCCCGCTGCTGCCCTACAAAGAGCTGGGAGAGGCACTCACCGCTTTGGTTCGCTCTCTCAGGCTGTTGTCCTCGTAGTGCGGGTGGTTGGTTAAGGTCCTGCCCGTGCACAGCTTGACGCCGGCCAGTAACTGCATGCTTCCAGCAAACACAGCCTTCCTTGGAGTTTTAGAGCTAAAAGAAAAAGGTCATGAAGAACCTAGGGGCAAGACAGGAATACAGACGCAGACCTACTAGAGAATGGACTTGAGGACATGGGGAGGGGGAAGGCTAAGCTGGGACAAGGTGAGAGAGTGGCATGGACATATATACACTGTCAAATGTAAAATCGATAGCTAGTGGGAAGCAGCCGCATAGCACAGGGAGATCAGCTCGGTGCTTTGTGACCACCTAGAGGGGTGGGATAGGGAGGGTGGGAGGGAGGGAGGGAGACGCAAGAGGGAAGAGATATGGGGATATATGTATATGTATAGCTGATTCACTCTGTTATAAAGCAGAAACCAACACACCATTGTAAAGCAATTATACTCCAATAAAGATGTTAAAAAAAAAAGATTTTAGAGTCTAAATTAACCTCACTGCTAAGGCTTCCACGAAGATAGTATCACACACTCAGGATCACCCAGCTATGTTCGGAAGGGCTATGAGTTGGGAAAAACACAGGAGGCTGCTGGAGATTCTGATTTGCACTCAAACTGTTTTATGAAATTTTTCGTATCTGTTTTTGACAATGATTGGGAAGCTTCTCACTTACTGTTTTGATGGGTTTACTCTTATAATGAATTGTCTTAGGATGTGGGTATCTCCTGAGTCTTGGCTAAAACCCACAACCCTCTCCTGCTCTTGTTCCAAAGAGGCAGATTCTAACACGAGGCCTTAGAAGACTGCCAGTGCTTTTTGTATTAAACTTAACTAAAAGGGCTGCCTAGAGTAAAACAAATTATAAAGCCAGAAACTGCAGTTGCCATGAGTCAATTCCAAGGGTTTTTGGTTAAAACAAGAAAAAAAGATCACAGATATTACTATAAATTACTCTTTAGAAAAAAAGAATTAGTAAAAACAAAAGAACACGGAAAGAAGATTCTGAACTAGCAGATAACTTATTAAATTATCACACTCAGTATGAAGATGTACAATATTTCTGATGCGGAAGCAGAAGTATTTTATGTATTCCTTTCCTTTAGTCCTGATTATGAAAGACTACATGCATCTTAAGGAACACAGGGTATTCTGGTATTAAATTAAGATCTCACTTTCCAATTATCACCAAGCTGTGACTCTCTGCCTCTCCATGGGATGCGAGGGACAGTGACGGAGGGCCAAGGAAAGACTTCCCGATTTCTGTGAAAGCATTTTTCCTTTTCCCCCGGAAAAAAAAAATCTTGGTAGTTCATTTAATTCCCTTCCATTTTGTTTAAAACCTGGGAGCCACCTGCAAATCAACGAGGTGTCATTTTATTGTGAAGAACATACGGGCTGTTCCATGGACTCTGCTCGATGCACCATCTCCGATACAGGCCCAGTAGGAATACTGCAAGATATACTCGCCCTTCCTGTGTTAACAACAAGGAGTGTGTGGCTGCTAGGGTGAGTTAAAATGATGGACGTAGTTTTTTTGAGAAGGAGTCTAATTGAAATCATTAAAACTCAACATACTTTACAGAAAAAGCCACAGCAGGCCGTTCTCCTCAGTGTTTCTGGACATCAGGGCATGAAATTTAGTGTTCAAGTTTCTAAGAGAAGTCTCATCATATTCACATATTCCGTGAGGATGTTCTACTTACTCCATTTTAATGCTACGCCTACAGCACGAATGCCACCCAACAAAGGCCTCTGATGTCTACAAGCAAGGCATCCTACAGCTCAAGCTGAAACAGTTACAAATAATTTACTTTTGGAAAATGCAAGATTTTCTAACAATGACACTCTCGTTCACTCAAATTCCAATAAGCTTTCTTAAGTGATGAAAAAAGTGGATAGAATTACAAGGAGCACACAGGGAATGACACAATCTTCACCCTCCCTTATTCCTGTCAGACCCCAGAATAGATTACAAGAGAAAAACTTTTATGTGAACTTGGCTGTGCTTCATAGGATGTCATCATTCTGACAACTAGACCCAGGAACACAGGCATAAATAGATGTCTGCTCTGTCCCCCTGAACCAGCAATTCATAAGGAATTCTTGACATGTGTCCCATGTGGTCAGGGAAATAGGAGGGTTTAAATGAAAAGAGGTGCACTGAGTTCCTTAGTGAAAGGTTTCTATAAAAATTCCATTTTATTCAATGAATACTTACTAAACGTTTAGTCTGTGCCATATATACAATGCTGCCCTCATTTATAGTGTCCCGTAATTGCTAAAGACAATAAATATGAACAAATAAAATTAAAGAAAATGTGTCACCATTTTTCCGGTTCAGTCTTCTTTCCTTCCGTCTACTCTTAACTGGCACAAACCATTCTACTGCAATAAATTATACAATTAATGCCACAAAGTGGCTGCCTTTGGCTCCTCTGAACCAAAGAGATTTAGAATGCAGGGAGAAGATGAGTCTGGTCTCCATGTCTGGCAAAGCATGAGGTAGAGGTGAGAGCTAACAGAGAGAGAACCCATCCTGGTCTGTACAGTCTTACTGCCTAAGAGTGCCAAACTTGTCTCTCTTCACAAACGACAAATCCAGCAGCTGAGCTGATAGTATCCATTCAAATCTTTAGGCTGTCTCAGCATCATCATTTTGAATATATAACAGGATTCAGCATAAGGGAGATGCACAGAGCTGTTTCTAGTTGTGGCAGAGATAGATGACTGGCCTTTTATCTATTCATGGCTAATGACAAAGGTTTCACCACCCCGCCCCGGGCTATCATCACAATACTTTGATGAGTTATACAGTTCACAAAGGTTTAAAATGTCAAAAATCCTAAACTGCTTGCTGGGGAGTTATAAGGTTATTCTTTATTCAGCTAAAAGTTATTACTGAGGGCCTACTATGTGCAGGGCTGGTGATACGGTCTTCAAGAAGCTTACTGGCTAATAGACTCAGCTCTCATTACAGGCAAACACTTCAAAACAAGCCCATAGTTAGTCCACCACATACTGACGACTGCTTTCTGTGGGCCTGCAGCTATGCTGGAAACGAACACATCAGACACAGTAAATACGGCCTCTCTCCTCTGTAGGCTCTAAGAGCACTTGCTGCTCCCTGCCGCCCCAGTGGGTATGGTCCCCAAGGCAACAGCAGCCACCACCAGGTGAGCAAGTCATGTCACGTGACTGCTTAGAGAAGTTGAGGAAAAAAATGGAACAAAGTTCATTCGATTGTGACAAGTTTTAAAGTTTGGCCTCAGTAGAGAGTCAGGAAGTTTAAAAGAAATGCAGTTCATCTCAACTGCTGGTGCTACAATCCTCTGGATTTTTAACAGTCTTTCACTAAAGGTCCTTGGTTTTATTTTAAATAGCAAAATACAAGTACCCTAATGGATTAGATATATTTCTTTGAAAACGACTGACTTCCAAGCATACTAGAGATGATTTTATTCACTTGATTGTCTAATTTGGTTGTATATGCTAGCCCTATGGTAAATCTGGGATATTTAACTGCTCTCTTAAATATTTAAGTTTATCCATAAAGCAAATGCAAAAAGTAAAACAAGAAAAGTGAAACAAAATGAAAAAAAAATCACATTTTCTAGACCTGAAAAACCTAGATTCACAGTATTTTACATTTTCTGTGGTAAACTCAGTAGGCAAAGGGAGAAGGGATTCTTTGTCTTTAACTTAAAATATGCAGTATGACAGATGTAATGATGGGTATTCTTCCTTCACAGATACTTTTGCTGACACAGTCTGTGGTCTGTGTCTAAAATAGCTAATGTGCTTTTATCGACTGAATGACACTTCTCTATTATAGAAAAACAAAGCAATTTTTACCAATGTTTGAACAAATGATGTATAAAATGAAAGAATAATTTGTTTTTATAGTTCTCTGCCAAGCTCCATAGCAGGCTGCCCAACCTGCAAACAATTTATTCTGTAAGAAATGTCACTAAATAATGACAAGGACTCACAGGTCAAATGGATTTACATTATATAATTTAAATGTCATTCCAGGAAGACCTGATGGCATTTTGAACAAATAATCTCATTTAGTTTTGAAGCTCTAAGCTTCAACAAGTTAATTACTGTTGAACTAATGGGGAAACTAAGCATTATAATATAATGTGTGAACATTTGTTTTATCTACACTTCAAAATTTATAGAATTATGCAAATGCCACAAAATGATTCATTAAGTATAAAAGAAGCTTACAGGCATTTAAGGTCTGAACTTAACCTACATCATGTTTAAAACATACAGTAATTCTCTCTGCTTTGATTAAATGTGAAGGAAGTTTGGTCCATATTCTCAGGCCCATTGAGAAAATATTGCACATGCAGGCTTCATCCCTGGAAAGAAACTATTTCTAGTGAAAATCTCCTAAAGCCAAGTAGGTAAAATGTCACACTTCAAAACAGTCAAATCTACAGTCTATCTTAATTGCACAATGTCAAGGAAATGTTTCAGGAGCCAAAAATCAAACACTCTAAGGAACGAGGTATATGAACTACCAATTGCTGTGCCATCTGGCCTTGAAGTAAATGTGCTTTCTACTCACACATAAAACCTATAAAAGTACCACCTGGGTTTTGCTGAAAGAGATTCCAGAAAGTAAGAAAACAAAAACAAAAAAACAGGTTTTTAATCTTTGTATTCAGGAAACATCATCAGTAAAAACGGGTTAATGTGAACACATGCATTTAAATCTGCTGGAAAACAGGGCGTGCAGCACCTCAGTATAACGTGGAAGGCAGGCAACCAGCCTGGTGAACACACAGGCCGGGGTTGTGGAAGGCATGCAGATGTCGCCCTACTTCTCATAGGGAAGACTCTGGGGGCCTGACTGCAACAAAAGATTCTTGCTGATTAAAGAGAATTTAATCCCGAAGCATCAAGCATGAAGCCCCAGCATCAAGTGCACGAGGCTGACTAGGAGATGGTGGTAGCTTCTCCTCAACACTTTTCGCAAGAGTTGCCCTGTGACAAAGTGGAGGATCATTTGTGTCCCCTCGAGTTTCTGCAGGTCACTGTTCCTTGTTCTCACTCATCCCGGAGGGCAGGCAGCCATCCTGTAAGGGAAGCTGCACTCCCACCCCAATAGATGCTGTCACGACCGCCCTGACAAAGGACAGATGTGAGTGTATCACTTTGGTTATTTGAGAACAGAAGCAGACAGGATGGGGAGGAGGTATCCCTCTCTAACAGTGCTGGGTGGGGACCAGAGGTCTGGCTGCTGCCTTTAGACAATTTCAAACAGATTTTCAGATACACTCTGTATCCTTAGCCCACAGCCTTTTCTCTAGCACAGCTCAAACCTACTAATATCACAAACACTGTGTGACTAATCAAGGTAGTGGAGTGAAAGTAGAAGGTCATATTTTATGTTTTAAAAACAGAAGAAATCAGGACAGGTTAAAAGAATAATAAATGCATGCACTTGTGTTTGGAATTGAAGTCTACAGACCAGAGCTGATTTAAATGTTGATTTAAACAAATACACTTTATGTCTAAACAGACCCTATTTTGGCATACATTCATCATCACTTAAGCTTATTTCACAAACATGCCTAGCAGCTATTTTGCAAAAACAATAATTTAGATTTGAAGACTTTGAAGGGAAAACAGGCAAGATTAGATCACAATAGAACCAATTTTTTGGAACAATACAAATCCTTCAGTTGCTGAGAATTTTTAAAAAGTGAAAAGTCTACATACAGTGAGAAGAACTGTTAGTAAAAGGAGAATGTAAGAACAAAGACCACTTCCCCAAATGCAGAGTAAAAGATTATCTTCTTTACACATGGAATAAGCTCTCATCCATAATTTTTCAGAACCACAAATGTTATTTTAAATAATTTTCTGTGAGCAAAAGCATGAAAAAAAAGGTGTTACAAAAAGTATATCCTGTCTGACACAGCCAAAGACAACTCTGCTAGGATAACATTTTAATGACACTACAATTAATTCCTAAAAGGCTGGGGAGTAGAGGTGAGATGTTTTAAAATGCCAATCCAAGGAGATCCAGAAGATCTGCCACCTTCAGGATTCTACCAGACTGGGTACCCTACACCATTCCTATCAATGGTGCAATTTGAAGAATAGAAAATATCAGCCTCACCTTCAGATGCACATGTCATAAATTTCCAGTTGACTATAGCTAATGCAAAAGTAATTAGCTTTTCTTTATATGAATAACCCTCTTTTCCCTTACACAATAAATACTGAAGGAATTACTCTATAATTGTCTGCCATGATTTAAAGTTAAATAAATACATAAAGACAAAGCACTACTTTGTCAGCACTACAGCACTGAACATATATGAAAAATTATACTCATTGCATCTAGTCAACCCAGTCCAACATTGGGACCAAAGCCACATATATATTTTAGATACAAATCTCTATAAAATCCATGTATTGTACTCAAGAGACCTAAGCTATCAAACATTTACCATCTCTCAACTGTACTGGTCAGTAAACATTAGTCACCAGCAAGTGCCAATATGGCTACTAAAATTCTAAGTGATGGAGACAATACAGCCAATGCTTTCAGAATATGTCACATAACATTTGCGACACCTGTTTAAGTGTGAATAATTACACTGCTGCTTTTTGGTTATAAAATAGGTAAATACAGTATTACAGGGCACAGGAATGCTGCTCTGGGTAAAAAAGTTTATTTTTGCTGGTGGGAGGCAGGTTTCATTAACAAAACTTTGAAAAACACAAGTCTCATTCTGATGCTGAATGCTGAGGCAAAGCAACCGTGCAGGCAAAAATAAAAACCAATATAACATGAAAGCATTATGATGTTCAAGAAAGGAAAAGCTCTAGCTTTTGAATTTTAAATTTTCTCTAGGCCTAATCTTGGGCAATATGATTAGTTAAAATGAAATCTGCACTGAGCTAGTATGACTCTAATTAACTGTAGTTTACAGTATAATTTTTAAGTGATTAACAAGGAAAGAATATCTTATGTGGCAGTATTAATAGAAAATTTGAATGGTATTAAAATGAAAGAAATGATAAAGATAAAATTGGCAGAGAATATAAAACTTTATTTCCATTGCTGTCACTGGTTTGAAATGCATCCTCTGACTCTGTTTCCCTCTCTGTATTGGTACTTTCCCTTCTTCACGGGATTGTGGTTAGAGAGAATATTTTTTGAATGTAAAGAAATTATTTGCAAATATAGAGTTTTAAAGAAAAACTTGAGAATGAATGTATCTTCATAATTAGATTCAGAAAAAAACCAAAAAACCAAAAACCAAATGAGGTCTACAGTGACTCTTAAAAGGCACTTTACATTTAAAAGTTAAAAAAAAAAATCCTCTTACTTAATCCAGTTCATCAGCTCCACTGTATCTGGATCATAGAATTCTCTCAACTCGGAGAGCTCATCCATCATTCCTGGCCAGAACTGAAATTAAAAACAAAACTAAACAAAACCAAAATCCACCCCCAGACCCACAACTATCACTAAGATTAAAGTGAAAAAGGAGAAACTGCATATAACCTGTGAACTAAATAAACACGGTAACTGGAATATTAGAACTACGTCACTTCTGCAGTCAACCCTTCGAGTGTAAGTGAGATAAAGTCTGAGAAAAGTTTCCAAAATTATTGTGAGCTGGAGCTAATTAGAAGTAGAGGTGTTGCCAACTTTAAAAAATGAGCTTTTATTTTACACTAATAAAAATGCTATTGTATGTGGTGTTAATAGCTAGTAAAACATAAATTTGGATATGACAGGAATAGCAACCATGAGAAAGTTCACAGGATATGAGGAAAATGTGACTAATCAACTTCATGCAATTTATCTTTAAATGTAGAATGTACCCTGTAGAAGACAGCACCATCTTAGAGCTGCAAAAATGCTATGGAATATACAGAATCTCACTTTATCCTCACAACTCCTCAGGGAGACAGATGACACAGAAGGCATCATCACCATGGCTATTTATTTTTCATTTTACTAGTCTGGAGGCCTCGGCTCAGAGAGATAGATAACCTGAGTCGCTTAGATCAGAGTGGCAGAGTCACAACTGGAAACTTTTCATTGTGTGATATGGTGATTATGTTGTTTAAACTAGAAATCTGGACAAATGGTTTGATGAATATTAACATAATTACAGGTACAAAGGGAGAGAAGAATATTTGAAAGTAGGACGGTCCAGGAAAATCTGGTACATCTGAGTATTATATTTATGCCACTGGTGCCTCCTACTCAACTTGAGTAACTTAAGCTATGCAGATATAATGTAAAAATACACTCTGAACCCACTGCTTTTCTAATATAACTTGTCTGTTTAATTCAACAATTAATTAAATGTTCACTGTTTTATCAAATGGCAGTTGGCTAAAAAGACTTGACCATCTAAATACATGCTAAGGTGAACTGCAGAACTCATTTCCTATATTGGAATAGAAGCCCAGTGATAATGTATCTACATTTCATTAAAGTTGCAAGTATAATCTTTTTTATTTAAGAACCACTAACTGGAAGCAAAGTGGCACCTGACTGGTCTATGGCTGTTATTTTTATCACTATCACTTTCTTATCTTGTCATTTCATCTTTGGCCATTTTTACTACTCATTCATATCTTGTCTCCTGGGTGGGTAAATCAAGAAAATTGCTGGTGTTGGTGACAGAAAATCAGGTGTCAGCACTACTAGTCCTAGGTTTCAGAAGAGATGTAATAAAAATTACTGATTAAATGATACCTCTATAAGATTCCAATTATCCATTATCCCTATTAATTTTGATAACAATAGAATACCAACTTTTAAATGATGTTTTATTATTTTCGTATAAAACATATTTTGAAATCTGTGAATTCAATGGTTATTAGATATTTTTCTAGTTTGAAATTTGCTGTTAATTCTGAAAATGTTAATATCTGGTAACACAGTCTTATGATAAACATCTTAGACAACGTGAAAACAAATGGTGAATTAACTAAATGCTGTTCCTAAATGATCAGCAGTGTTTATATGAGATTTTAGGTATCCAAATAAGTTAATTAACATGAGAGCAATAATGTTATTAAACTCTTGATTTTAGAGTGGAGACTAGCACATACTTTTCCCTTTTAAACAGGATTATCCTAAGCAGACATATAGCAAAATAAGTATTATGAACAAGAAAATTTGAAATCCTCATTATAAGTGCTATGTAAAACTTAAATCAGGCTTTGAAATATTAGTTGGTATTTCTTACAGATAAATCTGTTCAATAGTTGGAAAACATATTCAGTTTCATACATAAGATCTTTATTTTGTGATTTTGTATTTTATAAGACACAAATACAGTTTTGAGAAGCTGAAATTCGTAAACTATTTTATACAGTGAAAGCTGGACGCGTTAAGATTTCTCCTGAAGTCCAATACTGAGAGAGGCGAGGCCATCTGTCTTCGGAAGGATTCTTCAGAATTACTACTAACTCTCTTACTCAGGGTACATCTACAAAGCTATCATTGGTTCTTCCATAGCACTGGTTCTCAAGAGGGGTTGGGGGAGGGATTCTGCCACACCCGCTAGGGGACATTTTGCAATGTCTAGAAACATTTTTGATTGTCACAACTGGAAGATGGTGCTATTGGCATGTAGTGGGTAGAAGGTATGGATGCTGCTAAGTGTCCTATAATGCACAGGACAGCTACTAAGACAAAGAATTATCTAGACAAAATGTCAACAGTGCCACTGCTGAGAATCCCTGTTCTCTGCAGGGGGTTCTCAAGTTTGATGGTGCATTAGCACCACCTGCAGGGCTGGTTAAAACCTGGATCACTGGACCCCACTCCCAGAGCTCCTGATTCAGTAGGTCTGGAGTAGGACCCAAACATCTGTATTTCTAACAAGTTCCCAGGTGATGCTGATGCTGCTTGTTTATTTCTTCTATAATGTCCTTCCTCAATGTTATCAAGAACAAGAGACTTAAGTCCTCAAGTAGCTATTAAAAAATCAACAAATTTTCAAATAAATATCTGAGACGTAAACGAACTCATCCTACACACAGAGACAGTGGGAAAGGACTGTTACGGTGTGTGTATGTCTTTAGTGGTGAGACAGGAATGATGATGAGCTGCATCTTCTCTGTGAGGAAGGTGCTTTATCCCTCAGAATCAATGTGTAATAAGGCTACCTCATTCATCATTAAACATATACTCTGCCTAATCCTTAACTGTTGCTTTCCAGATGTTTGTAAGAAGTTTCATTTATTTACCGTAGAGCAATAAAATTCCCAGAGGCATGGTGGCAGAAATGACCTATTTCTATGTTTTCTAGTATCTGGGAGTTGGCACTGTGGTCCACCCATAACAGCAAATGTTTTGATAGACAGAAAGACGATAGAACATAATTTTTTGAAATATTTACAATAGAATTGTCTAACAGTGATTATCAAACATTTCTTTTAGCCTAAAACCTTTGCTTCAAATAAAATCTTACATGAAAATATAAGCAAATAAACCCAGAAGCTGAGCTGCCATAGCTGATCCTTTCTGTAGGAGAGTCCCACCCGCCTCCCCACTCCCTTTAGCTGCCCTCCCAAATCAGGAACTGTACACGGTAGAGTTTGAAATCCATTGTTCTACCTAAAATAAAGTTTGAAGAAAAAAAATCTAAACTTAAAAAATATGTAAGGTTTTTTTAAAAAAAAAGAGAGCATAAGAGCTCAATTGGATAAAACAATCCAAGCTACCTGCCCAGGTAACAATTCAAGCCTCTAAGTCTCAAAGGTGTGATGAAAGACTCACTGTCTCATATGGAGGAGTCTCAGAATTGAAATACAGTTAATGCTGTTTCAGAAATTAGTCAACTGAGAATATGAAGTATTTCTTTATTTCCTACTGAAACTGAAGGACATAAGCAGGCTAAACTTAGACTGTATTTATATGTGTCCAGCCCTCTTACAAAGATGATTTTAAGCATCTAATAAAATATGTAGGTTTAACGTAAGATGCATTTTAGGATCTTACTCTATAAAAAGCAGGTAACAGGGAAAACTAATTTTTCTCCTTTATTCACCTCAATATAGGTCTGAAAACATCTTTATTTTCAGAATTTGCATCAGCTGACGAGTAAGTCAAAACCAAAATTAATTAAAATAATTAAATTGTAGTATTTTTTGTTATAATGTTTTTACCTGTTAAATCCCATTTTGGGAAGAACATCACTCTTCCTATCGATGTCAACTGCCATAAGAAGCAGCTAAGTAGATATTTGTAAGTTCTGCAAACCACTCTACTTGCCAATGACACACAAAGTACACTGAGTCAAAGCAATTATTCTGCTAAATAGATTAAAGACAGGAATGAGGACAATCAACCTTACCTTATAGCACAGATACAGCAGTATTAATATCGGTATTGAATATCGCATTATACATATCTATATAAGAAAGACATTATTTAGATTACAAGTGTTTGGAATATTTCTGCTTTTACATTTTCGCTTTGTAAATACATTTTTTTTAAACAACAAAAATATAATTTAACAGAGCATGAGTCTCCGATATGCAAGAAAACTGAGTCAGTCATTCATAAGCTATTTGTAGCTCCTACCATATTGCCACCTAGTGAATTTATAGGGCAGAACAACCCAGAACTGCACTTATGGGCCATTAATCATTACTGTACACTTAGTAGTAATTATGTTTACATTATAATAATTAACAATAATAATAATAGCGATAACTCTGGATAATGGGATTATTGGTGATTTTTAATTTTCCTCTTTGTGCTTTTCAGTATTTCCAAATTCTGTATAATGAACATATCTAATTTATGGTCTGGAAAAAAAATGATTTAGAAAATAAAGCTAAAATTAAACATAAAATTATTTTAAAATAATTCCTCATAAAATCATAATGTATCAATTATTTTTAGCTTTAAATTTTAGTATCCATTTTATCAAACTGATGTATGGACAACTGAAAAAAAAAACCCAACAGAATTGATAATTAAATACTAGAAGTCATAAAAATGAAATGGAAAAAGAGACAGCACTGACCCTCTTTGGGTTATAAAGATGGATCAACTTCAGAAGTAACTCCCATATTTCAGGGCTGCATAAGCCAAATGATGCAAACACACACATATGTGATGTCCAGAGGTACTTCATTCTGTAAGAAGAGAAGCAGGCAAAGGTCAACAGTGCTAGTTGTGTAGGAACCTGGAGTCTGAGACAGCTGTAAAGACAGCTGTATTATCTGTGATAGTAAAATCTTACTAAAACTATGCAGAAACCATTGCCAAGGGGTTACTTATTAATTCCACTGCCTTTTGAGAACCATCATATAAGTAAAAATAGAGGAATATTGGTAATTAGGAAAAAAACTGGTTATAAATAATATTTTGTGCTGGGAGAAGATAGTAAACAAGGAGATTTTTTTTTTTTTTTTTTTGGCGGTACGCGGCCCTCCCACTGCTGCAGCCTCTCCCGTTACGGAGCACAGGCTCCAGACGCGCAGGCTCAGCGGCCATGGCTCACGGGCCCAGCCGCTCCGCGGCATGTGGGAT
>NW_006798798.1:3284674-3301449 GCF_000442215.2 Lipotes vexillifer | reverse complement strand
TTTTTTTTTTTTTTTTGGCGGTACGCGGGCCTCCCACTGCTGCAGCCTCTCCCGTTACGGAGCACAGGCTCCAGACGCGCAGGCTCAGCGGCCATGGCTCACGGGCCCAGCCGCTCCGCGGCATGTGGGATCCTCCCGGACCGGGGCACGAACCCGTGTCCCCTGCATTGGCAGGTGGACTCTCAACCACTGCGCCACCAGGGAAGCCCCAACAAGGATATTTTTATGGGAAGCATAATCATTAATGAAGATGATCATCAGTTTCCAAATTATATTGCTAAACTATGTCAGGTAAAGAGTGGTCAAATAAAAAAATAAACAGATAAAACAAAAATACCTCATTGTACTCAATGCCAAGAATCCAAATAGAATCGTGTGTATTAAATTGTAGGCAGTTTCTGGTTTCAGGCCGATTGTGTACTCTCCCATTTTATACGTGGATTGATTTGTAGAATCACTGCATAAAATAGTACATATACAAAAATTAAAGCTGGGTAACTAATTTTAATTTAGTTAAATCTTTCTTAAAGAAGAAGATAGAAGGACTTCCCTGGTGGCGCAGTGGTTAAGAATTTGCCTGCCAATGCAGGGAACACACGTTACAGCCCTGGTCTGGGAAGATCCCACATGCTGCAGAGCAACTAAGCCCATGAGCTACAACTACTGAGCCTGGCCTCTAGAGCCTGCGCGCCACAGCTACTGAGCCCATGCCCCGCAACTACTGAAGTCTGTGTGCTCTAGGGCCCGCATGCTACAACTACTGAGTCCATGTGCAGCAACTACTGAAGCCCACGTGCCTAGAGCCCATTCTCTGCAGAGGAGCCACAGCAATGAGAAGCCCACACACCGCAACGAAGAGTAGCCCCCGCCTGCCACAACTACAGAAAGGCTGTGCACAGCAACGAAGACCCAATGCAGCCAAAAATAATAACTAAAAAAAAAAAAAAGAAACCTATGCCTTCATATATTTAGAAATGTTTTATTTCCCTAAGATAAAGTGAATCAGCTCTGATCAATTTTGAATTTGTTTATGAGGCTAAAAGTGTCATAATATAAATGCATTAATAATTAGAGTAACTAAAATTGAACAAATTTCATTTTAATTTAAGCAAAACCTTAAAGTCCTTCAATCCGTTAAATTATAAGAGATAGCAAAAAAAATATTTTGGAATCACTGAAACTACAAGAGATCTTTAGAGATGCCATAGTAGTTACTCATATTTTTCTAGTTTTTACAAATAAGTAAAAATGTATCCAGAAACTTGGAATTCAGTTCCTTTACGAACCAATGATCACATTTTTAACCTACCACAATACCTCATTACATATAACTAACATGATTTTTTTAAAATTAATTTAATTTTGGCTGCACTGGGTTTTTGTTGCTGTGCGTGGGCTTTCTCTAGTTGCGGTGAGTGGGGGCTACTCTTCGTTGCGGCTTGCGGGCTTCTCATTGCGGTGGCTTCTCTTGTTGCGGAGCACAGGCTCTAGGCACACAGGCTTCAGTAGTTGTGGCATACTGGCTCAGTAATTGTGGCTTGCGGGCTCTAGAGCGCAGGTGCAGTAGTTGTGGCGCACGGGCTTAGTTGCTCCGCGGTATGTGGGTTCTTCCCAGGTCAGGGCTCGAACCGTGTCCCCTGCATCGGCAGGCAGATTCTTAACCACTGCGTCACCAGGCAAGTACCCTAACTTGATTTAAAAAATCAAATATGGCTACATTAAGATGACTGCACCCATAAAATTAACAATAACCCTTCAACATCATCTAACACCCAGTTCATGTTCTATTTTCTATTTACTGCAATAGCTTTTTTCAGGTGGTTTCTTTGAATGAGGATCCAAAGCTTTCATACTGCATTTCATCAATGTCTCTTTAAATTACCTTTCAATCAATATAAGTACTCCCCCCTCCCCACTTTTAAGGGCATTTACTCATTGAAGAAAATGCATAATTTGTCCTATAACTGTTCCTACCTTCTGGATTTGGCCGATTGTCTCCTCGTGGTGCCATTTAATATATTTCTCTATTCCCATGTTTCTTACAAACTTGTAATTAGATCTAGAGGTTAATTATTAGAGTCAAGTTCATTTATTTTGGCAAGTACACTTCATGGGGATATGATGTATTCCATATTGCATCACATTGGGAAGCATGTACTGTCTGGTTGTCCCCACTGGAATGATGTTGAGATGGATGAGTGGGTTCAGATTTGCACAATTTGTTGTCAAGGGGAAAAGGAAACAACAGTAAGGGCTGCCAGCTTAGGATAAAAATAATACTTCTGTAAAGGCCCCACTTATCCTTCACACAAGTCCAATAGACTTGGATATGTACAATGCTTCCGTGTAACTATAGACGTATTATTTCCTGGAAGTCCTCTTTTTCACCACCCTAGATACATAAGAAAATTAAAATGATACTCTATGGTAATTTTCACCACTGGTGATAATCTTTACTTAAACGTTATATATCACAACCCAAACTCTGGCTTCCATTGATACTAAAAGATTACTCCAGACAAGAACATACCCTCTCATCCTCCCTTGATACCTGGGAGAATTCTGCAACACCTCTCCCGGTGCCCGCAAATGAGCTGGAAAGCTCTATTAATCCCTTGAGCATAGAACAGGGTATCCTTTTCAGTTATATACTACACACTAATGTAGATGTGGTGTATAAACGTAATGGTACTGTCCTTCCTAGTACAAGAAGGTAGAAATACTTTAAATACTTGGCATTGATAATATATCCTTCAAATTACTTAGACGTTAATTCACGCTGAGACACTATAATTCTTAAATGACTTTAATTAATGTAGTGCTTTCCTCTAATAAAGTCCTAATATCCCTACCTGGTAAAATCTTTATCTATAATCATATACCAAATAAGCTTCCAAGGACGGCCCATAGATTCATGCTGAGCATGGCAGACATTTTCACACAACACTGCAGGCCAACTGAACTTCCTGCTTTGCATGCTGTCTAGAGTCCTGTCGACACCTGGTGTGTCTGGAATAATACTAAGTTACACTGTCTAGAATAATTTCCATCTATTTTCATGGGGCTAAATTTTTATCTTGGAGTTGGTATAAAAAGAACACTTCTGAAAGATACTAAAATAGTTTATAGTCAATGAAATAGCTTCATGGTTCAATGTTGCTTCATTCTTAATAATCATAAAACACCTCAACTGATCTGGGCTCATTGTAATGACTTTCTCCCAGCACAGCTCTCCAGTGGCTGCGAATCACAGCTCACCAGCACCTTAATTGGCAAGGTAACTACACAGGAAAAGGGCTTCCTTCTGGGCTTCATTACTTTTCCACAAATGACAGTAGCTTCAACTTCTTACACTTAATCTTCTTTCAATTTAACATGGATAGTAAATGCAAAAACCTCCATCAGCTTGATAGGTAGGTATTCTTCATACTCCCTGACTTTCTCTTTTAAGTAGATTAGCAGACATGCTAAGTTTTAAAAAACTGTTAACTAATACATGCTAATAATTATGGTCCATTCCAACTTTATAAGCCCTTGAACAAGATGCAACAAAACAAATAAACAATGGTTAATTCTTGACAGTTCATGAGAAATAAAAAAGGCAGCTGGAGAAAGAAAGCTAGAAAAACACAGGAAATTAAGAATGGGAACAAAACAGAGAGACTACAAGTCAATAATAACACTTGCTAATGACAGCTAAAATCTACACAATATACTCTACGCATGAGGCACTGCTTTAAGTACTTCATGTAATTTTCACTTATTTATTTCTCACAAAACCCTGTAGAGTAAGTACTCTTAGTGCTCTCATTCTACAGAAATGGAAATAATGAAGGGTTATGTAACTGGCTCAAAGATCACATTGTTCCCAAGTATGTGAGCCAGGACTTCAACCCAGACCTGGCATGGCATCTACTACTTTTTACGGTCTCTTAACTACTCCACCCTTACCAACTGAGAGTACAGTCCACGCTAACTTGGGTACGTTCCCCCTTTAAGATGACTGTACTCTGTTCTGTATCTGATGTTTTGATTTTCAATTTAGCAATTTTTCTGCAACACAGAACAAGTTCATTAAAGCACAGAATTAGATTTCTGAAATATGCCATACCTGAGATTACGGAGGGCAACAGCTAATGCTGCAATCACGGTGATGGACAGAACAAATATATAAGCATAAAAAAGCAGAGTATCTGAAAGCCTTTCAAATGTATTAAAAGGCAGAAGGCCAAATGCTTCTTCACACAGATACAGGTTTGCATCAAAATCTCTAGGAAACAAAGGGAAAGCAAAGTATTAAATTCAAGTACAAGATAAGTAAACCTCCAACTTTTCCTCAAAATAAGCCTGAAATTAAGAACTGATAACTTACATTTTAAAGACCCTGCTGATTTAATATAAAAAGCAAACACAGACTTAAAATTCAGTCATACCTTGTTGCTCCAAATCCAAATTTTGCTTTCAGAAATTTAAATATGTGTTCGTCTGACTTGAGGTTAAGAATTTTCTATCGGGGAGGGAGAAAATAAAAATTGCTATCAGTTCTTTATGCATGGTTTTCTGATAATTTCCCATTGAATACACATCTTCAGCGCTCCATTTCATAGGACTGTATGTGTGTGTATGTGTAAAATTAGTAAATGTTTACAATAGGTCTTAGAACTGAGAAATTCTAAGGCAGGGATTTTTTCATTAAAAAAAATTCTTTTAAGTATAGTTGATTTACAATGTTGTGTTAGTTTCTGGTGTACAGTAAAGTGATTCAGTTATACATATATATTTTTTCTATTATGGTTTATATTGAATACAGTACACTGTACTTTACAGTAGGAACTTGTTGTTTATCTCTTTTATATATAGTAGTATGTATCTGCTAATCCCAAGCTCCTAGTATATCCCTCCTCCAACCCCGTTCCCCTTTGGTAATCCTACGTTTGTTTTCTATATCTGTCTGTTTCTGTTTTGTAAATAAGTTCATTTGCATTATATTTTAAATTCCACATATAAGTGATATCATATGGTGTTTGTCTTCCTTGTTCTGACTTACTTCACTTAGTATGATAATCTCTAGATCCCTCTATGTTGCTGCAAATGGCATTATTTCATTCAAAAGCAGGGATTTTCAAACACCCTCCATTCCTATTTTTTTTTTTTTAGCAGAATCGTTTTTGCAAACAAAATCTAGGCATAAGTTCAACATGCAAAATAGATAAAAGATGAGGTTCTTTGGTTTCAGGGAGAGGGAGACAGCTGAAGCCCAGTGAGTACAACTTTTAAAATCAGAAAACTGGGCTTCCCTGGTGGCGCAGTGGTTGAGAGTCCGCCTGCCGATGCAGGGGATGCGGGTTCGTGCCCTGGTCTGGGAAGATCCCACATGCCGCGGAGCGGCTGGGCCCGTGAGCCACGGCCGCTGGGCCTGTGCTCCGCAACGGGAGAGGCCACAACAGTAAGAGGCCCATGTACCGCAAAAAAAAAAAAAAAAAAGTGTAAAATCAGAAAACTGATAATATCATGATCTGAAACCTCAAATAGGAACACAGCCCACAAAGCCTATTTTGCTTTGGGTTTTTCTGTCTGCAGATACAACTGATATAAGACTCATTCTTTCAAAGACAATTCAAGACACAGCAATAATCCTCAAGGGGTGAAGAGACAAATGCCAGTGTTTATCATTAGTGAGTATAATTTTAATTCACATTATTTTATTTTTAATTTATGGCTTACAAAAATTCATATAACATAAATGGGTGAAAAAATTGTATCAGAAGAAAAATGACGATAGAAAAGAAAATAAGATTAATCCAGAACTGAGGTTAGTACACAAAATATATTCAGTAGATATGAGCCACAAATCTGGGCTCATGCATTCTAGTAGCAAATACAAAGAGGGAAATAAAAGCATTTATGCTACTCACAGGGTCATAAGATTAAAACAAACCAGTTGCTCAAGAGACATCCTTATAATCCTAAAACTGAGACTCAAGAGAAATTTTCCCCATGGGTACAGTAAAAACAGCAAACAGTCTCAAAGACTATTTTTTAAAATTCTTCTAATTGTAGGTAGCTGGCAGAACATCAAGTACAATTCAATAGGCATTATTCTTTGGGGAGTCGAAAAACAGTGGTCCAGACAAGTAGCTCTCTCCTGGCTTAATCCAGGCACAGATAACTGAACATGTAGAGTGGCGAAATGGATGGACTGCATATCTTTCAGCCAGTCTTTCAGAAATGCTGATTGTTCTGCTCAAATAAGGTTTGTTTTTTATTTTAATAAATTGTATTTATTTATGGCTGCATTGGGTCTTTGTTGCGCACGTGGGCTTTCTCTAGTTGTAGCGAGCGGGGGCTACTCTTTGTTGCGGTGTGCAGGCTTCTCATTGCGGTGGCTTCTCTTGTTGAGGAGCACGGGCTCTAAGCATGTGCTTCAGTAGTTGCAGCATGCGGGCTCAGTAGTTGTGGCTCTCTGGCTCAGTAGTTGTGGCTCGTAGGCTCTAGAGCGCAAGCTTAGTAGTTGTGGCGCACAAGCTTAGCTGCTCCGCAGCGTGTGGGATCTTCCCGGATCAGGGCTCGAACCCATGTCCCCTGCATTGGCAGGTGGATTCTTAACCACTGAGCCACCAGGGAAGTCCCTCAAATAAGTTTTTGATAAGTAGTGAACTATATGGAGTTTAAGAAAATAGTGACAAGGACCTGGAGTGGAGGTGTTTAATGTGGCTGACTGAGTGAAGGGTCTGTTTATTCTTTGACAGTCAACAGACAGGGAGAGGGACTGCCATTCTCTTACAGAAGTCTGTCTTGTACATGCAGCTGTCTTCTGTCCTGACACCAGCCTTCCCAGAGGGGCGAAATCATCTCAATGTGGTTCCGACAGTAAACCCAGTTTATTTATGAACTTACCCCAATAAAAATCATGTCATTTTTTTTTTTAGTACCATAGTACAGAAAACGCTCTAAAAAGTAGAAGCTTTAAATTTAGAGAAATACTTGTTTAATGCTTTTAAAGCTGAGTTTTTAAAAAGTTTAATAACTCAAAAGGTGGGTTCAAAGTAGAACATGTTAAGAGCAAATAGAAATCAAGGACTAAAATCAAGAAAATAATCCCGTTACTGAAACAAAGGTAAAACCGAGTCTGTTTAAAGTAAAACTGGTAACTCTTTAGTAATGCTAAATTAAATACGTCATTTTATTAACCTACCTTAATAATGTTGTTGAGAAAAAGTGTCAAACATAAAACCACAAATAAATGTAACAATAGTTTCCCAAGCCTATTAAGGAAGCTTCCAGTTTTCAGGTTTTTCTAGAAATTAAAAGAGTTGAGTTTCAATTTTTTAATTTTAATATAACTTCATAAACATTTAAGATGAGATTACTTAAGAATTTAAAACACTGGGTCACACAACATATAGGGAAAATATAACCTAATTTTCATGAGGTTACATTGTCTTAAAATTTGTCTTTTTCTAATAGTAAATGAATCACTTAATAATAAGCTCCATATGATGAGGAAATGTGTCCTAGTCCATTTTTTTTTTTTTTTAAAGACCTCTTCAACCAGAGTATGGAGTCAGCCACTTAGAAGGTACTCAGCATATACTGACTGAACTTGATCCACTGATTCATCTTTTTATCCACTGATTCATATATCACAGACTATAACCCATTAAATAAAAGACCTATATAAAAAAAGTAAATTGTGCTCTTTGATACATAATAGTTTTCTTATAACCCTCGAATAACTTTATGGATTATCAAATATAATATCTAAACAGTTCAAATATGAGTGATGTTTATTTATAATTAAGGTTAAAAGGATAAATGAGAAGTACAGTTTTTAATAGTCAACTAAAAGCCTGTTTTTAAAAATTTTGTGAAGATCTGTCCATAGCAGCTCTCACTCAAGAGACTAATAACAAAACATATTTATTCTTCCCAAAATGGAAAACAAAACAGCTTCTTGATATAAAAGTGCTTGTGAGAAATGTTTCTCATATGCTTATAAGACAGAAAACAGGCTTTGCAATATTATTAAGGAAAAACAACTTTATGTAAATTTAAGAGATTTTAATTATATAATAAAAGTCAAAAGATGAGGCCAATGTCAAACATGTTATTCTAGGAAATGTCCCTTTTTTTTCTAAAGGTATTTATTTGGAATCTCAAAACTCTCAAAACAGTTAATTTTAACTCACTTAAAAATCAATACTATGATATGGAAGGATGGGGGAAAGAGTGGTGTTACTACTTCCAATAACAAGGTGTCCACCAACTTTAAAGACTGTGACGAACATATTTCCACAAGCAATATGTTCTTCTCTCTCTTGAGTTCACACATGAAAAAAGTCAACATTTTTTTCTCTTTTATTCCAATTTTAAACCAATGGCAGTCAACCAAGTATCTCTGGCTAATCCTGAATTTAATTAAGATTCCAATTTTCTAAGAAATAATAAACGTCAAAACAAAGGAATGGCAGATCAGAAAGCCTGAAAACAAATGCTATACCATGCACTTCAAAAAAAGCAAATAATGGCCCTACTGCTTTTTAGTAGGAATTTGGTTATAAATTTTCCTTTGTGTACTATATGCAAACAAGGTCTAAACAACCACACAATTAAAAAAAAAAGTTTACTCTGATTAAGGACAAAAAAAAGTCCTACCTGAAGTTTTCTTGCAATTAACACCGAAAGGTTAAAACTGATAAGCAATGATCCGAGAATCATGGAATTAAAAAACTGAAGAATGCAGACAAGGAGTAAACCTGTTAGCTGTATACCATACAGCCATGTCACCTGCAACAACCAAGGATGAGATGGTTAAACAGATTTTTATCAAGAGACTCCCACATGCTGACAGGTTGGTCCCTAGTTGGATACATCTCAAGTTATATATATATATATATATTGCAGAAAACGCACCTAACGTCAAGTAATACAATCTAAGAAAGGAAGATAGTAACTCTTTATTTACCTTTTAATTACAGAACATTTTAAACTTTATAACATTAAGAATAACAGGGATATATGAAGTAGAGGAAGCAAACAATGGTATAAATATATTCTAGGAATAGGCAAATGCTGTTTGTAGTCTTTAGTTTTCTTCTAAATTCCTTTACAGTTATGGCCTATAGTATTTTATTGTATTCCAAAAATCAGTATTTTTACCGTACTCCATTATTTCCCAATCTTCCCTAATGACTAATGATGTTGAGCATCTTTTCAGGTCCTTATTGAACATTTATATATCTTCTTTGGAGAAATATCTATCTAATCTTTTGCCCATATTTTAACGTTGAAAGAGCTGTAAGAATTCTTTATATATTCTGGAAATCCTTATTCAGATATATGATTTGCAAATATTGTCTCATATTTTGCGAGTTGTCTTTTCACTTTCTTTTTTTTTTTTGCTGTATGCGGGCCTCTCACTGCTGTGGGCTCTCCCGTTGCAGAGCACAGGCTCTGGACACGCAGGCTCAGCGGCCATGGCTCACGGGCCCAGCTGCTCCGTGGCATGTGGGATCTTCCTGGACCGGGGCACGAACCCATGTCCCCTGCATCGGCAGGCGGACTCTCAACCACTGCGCCACCAGGGAAGCCCATCTTTTCACTTTCTTGATAGTATCCTTCCAGGTACAAAAGTTTTTAACTTTGATGAAGTCCAATTCATCTGTTTTTTTCTTTAGTCACTTGTGCTTTGGGTGTTATATCAAAGAAGGCTTGGGCTACTCCAAGGTCAAAAATATTTATTCTTATCTTTTCCTCTAAACATTTCATAGTTTTAGCTCTTAAAATCAGGTCTATGATCTAGTTTGAGCTAATTATTGTGTACGGTAAGAAGGGGTCCAACTTCATTCTTTTGCATATAGATATCCAGTTATCACAGCACCATTTTTTTTAATGGGGTTTTCCAATTTTAAAAAAAAATTTTTAATTTAATTTAATTTTTATTTATTTATTTTTGGTCGCATTGGGTCTTCGCTGCTGAGTGTGGGCTTTCTCTAGTTGCGGTGAGCGGGGGCTACTCTTTGTTGTGGTGCGTGGGTTTCTCATTGTGGTGGCTTCTCTTGTTGCAGAGCACAGGCTCTAGGCATGCGGGCTTCAGTAGTTGTGGCACGTGGGCTCAGTAGTTGTGGCTTGTGGGCTCTAGAGCGCAGACTCAGTAGTTGTGGTGCACGGGCTCAGCTGCTCCACAGTATGTGGGATCTTCCTGAAGCAGGGCTTGAACCCCTGTCCCCTGCATTGGCAGGAGGATTCTTAATCACTGTGCCACCAGGGAAGTCCCATCACAGCACCATTTATTGAAAAGATTACTCTTTCTCCATGATTATCTTGGCATCCTTGCTGAAAATCAGTTGACTGTTTATTTCTGGTCTCTCAATTCTATTCCATTGATTTATGTCTATTCTTCTGCCTGTATCACTCTGTCTTGATTACTGTAGCTTGGAAGTTAAGTTGTGAAATTGAGAAGTGTGAGTCTTCCAACTTTGTTCTTTTTCATGATCTTTTTCGCTATTCTGGGTCCCTTGAGCTGCCATATGAATTTTAGGATCAGCCTGTCGATTTCTGCAACTGGGATTCTGAGAGGAACCATGTTCAATTTGTAGATCCATTTGGGGAGTATTGCCACCTTAACAATAGAAAGTCTTCCAATCCATGAACATGGGAAATCTTTCCAATTTATGCAGGTCTTTAAAACTTTCAGCAGTGTTCTGTAGTTTGCTGGGTATAAGTCTGCACTTCTTTTCTTCAATTTATACCTACATATTTTATTCTTTTTGATGCTTTTCCTTCTACGAAGTATTTGTATCTTTTGCTCCCTTTTCCATAGGGGTGTAAATATTTTCCTCATTAAATCTGTAGGAATTCTTTAAGCATAATGACTCATTCAGGAATACATTTTTTTAAAATAAAAGTTTTTTTGTCTTTATTTGGATTACGATGTTTTTTGATGCTGGCAGTCTTTTTTTTACACCAAGTAGGAATATTTAGAGAAAAAAGAGCAGTTTGTGTTACAAGATTGCACAGTTTTATAAATGTACAGTCATCCATTGGTATCTGTGGGGGACTGGTTTCAGGATCCACAGTGGATTAACAAAATCCTTGGATGTTCAAGTCCCATGGTCAGCCTTCTGCATCCATGAATTCAACCAACTGCAGAGGACTGTATATATTTATTGAAAAAATCTGCATCTAAGTGGACCCATGCAGTGATACTCATGTTGTTTAAGGGTGAACTGTAATGATATCCTAGGTTCAAGAGAAACACTGTGGGTGATCAGCCAGAAATGTAATACTGAGCAGTACTGTATACTAGAAAGTTGTGGATTATCAGTGGTACTTTTTTTTTTTTCCCAGTGGTACTTTTGATGTTCCTTCTCAGTTTCTATTAGTTCAGAGTTTAGAAACAAGGCAGCAATAATACAATCTTCCTATACAGAATAATCAAAATTTTCTTCAATGGAATGCTCATGCTCTTCATTATCATTCATAATTAAACATGGTTAACATTTTTTAACATTCATAAAATATCAGGGAGTATGATAAATGACTCACTTATATCAACTCATTCAAATCGAGACAGTTGGTTCTAGAGCCTACGTTCTTAACTGCCACAGAGAATCAGAACTTTGGTATCAAAGTGTGCTAACATTGAATGTTTAATACTCCAAGGAAATTATGAAGGTCTGTAGTTTTACTGATCTTTTGAAAGAACTAGCTTTTTATTTCACTAATTTTCTCTATTGTTTTTATGTTTTCAATTTCATTGATTTTTGTTCTTTTCTTTATTGTTTTCTTCCTTCTGCTTGAGTTGGGGTTATTGTGCTCTTCCTTTCCTAGTTTCAGAAGGTGGGAGCTTGGTTATGGTTTAGATTTTTCCTCTTTTATAATGTGTGTAGTGGTACACATTTCCCTCTTAGTGCTGCTTTAGCTGCACCACACAAGGTTTGATACGTTGCATTTTTGTTGTCACTGAGTTCAGTGTTTCCTCAAGGCTTCCTCTTTGACCCATAGATTATTTAGAAGTGTGCTGCTTACTTTCCAAATATTGGAAATTTCCTTATCTTTTTGTTGATTTCCAGTTTGAATCCATTGATTCAATCCATTGGGTATTCTGCTGTTGTTGGGTGGAATGTTCTATAAATGTTGGTTAGATCCTGTTAGTTGATGGTGGTGTTGAGTTCTATATCCTTAACGATTTCTGTCTGGTTCTCAATTGCTGAGAGAGAGGGGTGCTGAAGTCTTCCAACTCTTTTTGGGTTTGTCTGTTTCTCCTTTCCGTTCTGTCAGTTTTTGCTTCACATATACTGTGGCACTGTTGGTTAGTACATGTACATTTAGGATTGCTATGTCTTCTTGGTGGATTAATACTTTTATTAGTATATACTATTCTGGTAATTTTCTTTGCTCTCATACCTACATTACCTGATATTAATATAGCCACTCTTACTTTCTTTTGATTAATATTTGCATGGTGTATCTTTTCCTACCCTTGTATTTTCAATCTACCTATACTGTTTGTTTGAAGTGAGTTCCTTGTAGAAAACAATTGGGTTGTGCTTTTTTAATCTATTCTAACCCATCTCTGTCTTTAAATAGTTGTATTTAGATCATTTACCTTTAATGTAATTTTTTAAACATCTTTATTGGAGTATAATTGCTTTACAGCGTTGTGTTAGTTTCTGCTATATAACAAAGTGAATCAGCTATGTGCATACATATATCCGCATATCCCCTCCCTCTTTCTTGCATCTCCCTCCCACCCTCCTTATCCCACCCCTCTAGGTGGTCACAAAGCACTGAGCTGATCTCCCTGTGCCATGCAGCTGCTTCCCACTAGCTATCTATTTTACATTTGGTAGTGTATATATGTCAGTGCTACTCTCTTACTTTGTCCCAGCTTACCCTTCCCCCACCCCATGTCCTTAAGTCCATTCTCTACGTCTGTGTCTCTATTCCTGTCCTGCCCCTAGGTTCTTGAGAACCATTTTTTTTTTTTAGATTCCATATATATGTGTTAGCATATGGTATTTGTTTTTCTTTCTGACTTACTTCACTCTGTATGACAGACTTTAGGTCCATCCACCTCATTACAAATAACTCAATTTCGTTTCTTTTTATGGCTGAGTAATATTCTATTGCATATATGTGTTATTATTGATATGATAGGTCTTAAATCTGCCATTTTATCATTTGCTGTTTGTTCACTCTGTTTTCCATTTCTGTTTTCTTTTCTGCCTTCCTGTGGGTAACTTAAATATTCTTAGAATTCCATTTTTACTTATTTATAGTATTTTTGAATGTATCTCTGTGTACAGATTTTTAGTGGTTGTTCTGGGTTATTACATTATACATTCATAACTTATTACAGTCTACTAGTGTGGACATTTTACCAGTTTGAATCAAGTGTAGAAATTTTACCTCAATTTAAGTCCCTTTACTTTTCCCATTTACAACTGTCATAAATATTTCCTCTACATACATTGAGAACCATAAGACCATATTATTATTTTTGCTTCGGCTATCAAACATAATTTAGAACACTCAACATGAGAGAGGAAGTTTATTATATTTATTCATATTTTTACTTTTAATTGCCTTTTCTCTCTTCCTGATGTCCCAACATTTCTTCTTTTATCATTTCCTTCTATTTCAAGAACTTCATTTAGCCATTTTTTTTTTTAACAGTAGGTCCACAGGTAACAAATTCTGTTAGTTTTCCTTCATCTGAGAATGTTTTGCTTTCCCTTTCTTTCCTGAAAGATATTTTTGCTGGCTATAGAATTCTGGGTTGACCATTCTATTCTTTCAGCACCATGGTTTCTGATGAGAAACCCACTGTCGTTCAAACTGGTCTTCCCCTATAGGTATCATTTTTCTCTGACTGCTTTCAAGATTTTTTTCTTTATCTTTATTCTCCAGAAGTTTGATTATGATGTATCTTGGCATTGGTTTATCTGGGTTTACCCTATTTGACATTAGCTCAGCTTCTTGATTTCTGTAGGTTTTGCCAAATTTGGGAAGTTTTTGACATTCCTTCAAAAAGTATTTTTTTCAAATACTTTTTCCAGCCTCACTCTCTTTCTCTCCTTTTGGGGTTCTGATTATATGAATTAGACTTCTTGTTACGGTCCCATAGGTCTCTGAGGCTCTGTTCATTTTTTTCCAGTCTATTTTCTTGTTCAAATTAGTTCATTTCTAAATTGTCCTGTCTTCAAGTTCACTGATTCTTTCCTCTGATCATTCCAGTCTACTGTTGAGTCCATCTACTGAGTTTCTGGGTTTTTAAAAATTTATTTATTTTAATTAATTTGTTTATTTTTTGGCTGCATTGGGTCTTCGTTGCTGTGTGCGGGCTTTCTCTAATTGAGGCAAGCGGGGGCTACTCTTCACTGCAATCTGCGGGCTTCTCACTGCAATGGCTTTTCTTGTTGTGGAGCCCAGGCTCTAGGCATGTGGGCTTCAGTAGTTGTGGCTCGTGGGCTCTAGAGCGCAGGCTCAGTAGTTGGGGCGCACAGGCTCAGTTGCTCCGCAGCATGTGGGATCTTCCTGGACCAGGGATCAAACCCATGTCCCCTGCATTGGCAGGTGGATTCTTAACCACTGCGCCACCAGGGAAGCCCATCTATTGAGGTTTTTATTTTCATTATTGGAATTTTTCAGTTCTAAAATTTCCATTTGCTTCTTCTTTTTATCTTCTAAATCTCTGTTAAGAGTTCCTATTTTTCATTTGTTTCAAGTGTGTTTGTAATTGCTCAATGAGAATTTTTTTATGATAGCTGCTTTAAATTCCTTGTCAGGTAATTCAACTTTTGTGTGCTTTGGTTTTGGCACCTGTTGATGGTCTCTGTTCATTCAAGAGATTTTCCTGGTTCTTAGTTTAACAAATGATCTTCAATTGTACTGTATTATGTTATGGAACTCTGAATCTTATGTAAATCTTCTGCATCAGCAGACCTCCTCTGACACCATGCCAGCATCATGCCACTGAGGAAAGAAGGACACTGCCTCGTTATTTCCAGATGGGTTTGGATGTCCAGGGTGACCTGGACATTTGACCTCCACTGACTTTTGGAGGGCAGAAGAAAGGGGTGTCTCATTACTGCTGGGTGAAGATGAAAGTTTAGGCTCTCTGCTGACACCATCCCAGCAGGGATGGGGAGGGTTGTCTCATTACCAATAGGTTGAAGTTGAAGGTTCTCCACGTGGCATTCATGCTTCACCCTTTCTGGTCCTTTTGGCTTTTCTTGGGGCTTTTTTGGTTTGAGTCCATTGGTTTCTCCTGATTGCTGACTTTTCCAGTACCTAGTCTGAGATATATGCAGCAAAAAGAAAACCCAGTGAACTCATTGCCATGTTCTTCCTCTGGTTTTGAGGTCTCTAGGTGTAGTCTACTTTCTTTTCTCCACCTCTCAAAATTTTCTTATATTTGTTTTTTACATATTGTCTAGGGCTTTTAATTGTACTTAGTAGGAAGAATAAGGAGAAATGTGTTTCCTTCATTTTGTCTGGAACCATACAGAGTACTTTAAAATTGCCTCTTAGGCATTGATCACTAATGTGTCTTGTTTTCACAACAGGTAGTCTCCACATTCTTAGTCTTTAATGGAACAGAATTATATGCTTAGTAATAACATTCACTGTTCTGTTTTATATTTTAAAACCCTGTACACATTTCTCACTGAAAACTTGATCTTTTGACGGTAAGATTTTCCATCATCCATGTAAAGAAGATGACGTATACTGAAAAAGATATTGCTTCTTGTCACCACATCAGGCTCTGAATTTGTATTACTTTTTTCTATATCAATCATCTGCCTCTTTCCCGTTCAATATGATTAGAGATCAGTGATTCCAATTTATGAAGAAACTAAGGCTCCAAGAAGTTATATCACTTAACAAAGTTTAAAGAGCTAGTTATTTTCAGAGTTGATAGTAGCAACTTGGTATTATAACCCAGGATCCTTTCATTATAATACTGTTCCTCCTTTAATTCTGATAGTTATAACTACTTCTAACGCCAACAGAGTTTCAAATATAAAAGTTCAACGAAGCTTAGAACTGAATATGAAATAAATTAGCTGTATTATTCTTTAGTTTTTTGTGTGTGCCAAAATAGTACCTTTTATTCTGTTTTCCAATTTTTAAAAAAAGAAAAAGAAACAGATGTTCATTACAGAAACATTCAAGAGATCTAAAGAACAAAAAGAAAATAAGAGCATCAGTCACATAGCTGACTGCTAATACTTTAATGCATATATTTCTGGAAACTTTCCTCTCTATATACATATGTTTTATTTTTAAAAAAGGGAGAAGGAAAACTAATGGTTATATATAACTAACACTGTGTTACATAGTTAAGACATGTTTATTTAACAATACCCTATTGCTATTGACTTAGGTCATTTCCAGACTTTTCTTATTACAGTCCAGCTAAAATTAACATGTTTGATTATTTCCTTAGGATAAATTTCAAGAGGTCAAAATTTGGTGAAAAGACATACATGTTTTCTTAGGCTTTTGATACCTACTGTGAAAATACACTACAGAAAAATTATACACTAGGAAAAAAATTTTATATATTTTCAAAATGGCTCAATATTATTTATTTATTTTTATTTATTTCTTCTTCCATTTATTAATTAATTAATTTTTTATGTTAAAATGTACAATGTTCTTTTGAACATACTTGTTAGAAAGGGGGGAAAAGTGATATCATATATGAAGAGACTAACTGGCCTAAGAGTGTATGACAAGAATAAATACAAAGGTATCTAGGCACC
>NW_006798798.1:3281561-3284664 GCF_000442215.2 Lipotes vexillifer | reverse complement strand
TTTCCCTTAGCTTGCAAGTCTCTATGAACAAAGCATAAAGAGTTTACAAAACAGGAAAGCAAATATAAACAGACAGCAACAAGCTCAGCTTCATTTGTACATGCAGCTTTTAGAGGCATGTGGGCTCTATTATCATCATCTAATACCATATATATATACACACACATACATATATTATACACCCACACACATATATACACATTTTAACTTTGACTTATCCACCTGCTTTCTTTTTTTAATTAAAAATAGTTTTAATTTTTTAATTTTTATTTTATATTGGAGTATAGCTGATTAATGATGTGTTAGTTACAGGTATACAGAAAAGTGATTCAGTTATACCCATAGAAGTATCCATTCTTTTTCACATACTTTTCCCATTTATCCACCTGCTTTCTTTACTGTATTTTACCTTCATATCTTCCCCTCTCAAACTCCATCCAAATTCTAGTCTCCTCATTTTTGGTCCACCTCTAGCATCTCATTTCTGTGAAACCTTTCTAGCCGAAAAAGAAGTCTCCTCTTCTAGACTTCTGGCACTTAACTGTTACTACAAATTGACATCTATAGATATACAGACATCCCTCTAATTGTATATACATCTTTATTTCCCAAGCTAGATGGCAAACTCCCTGTGGATGGGACAATGTCTTATACAGGTTGGAATTTTCTGTAGTGCCTATCCTATTATAATGACTCAGTAGATAGATAATATATGTGTGTTGGTTGACTTTAATGTTGCCTAATTCAGATTCAGTCAGTTTCCAAAGATTGTTGCATCTCTTTTGACATGGAATATGTGAGTACAACTCTTCTCTATTAGATTATATTGTTGCCTTAGATCTGGTGATGATATTTTATTATACTTGGAAAATATTTAAGTTACTGTTACTTTAGAATAGTAACTATGAGCAACTTAAAAACATATACAACACATTAAAACATTTCTGCACATGACAAAAACCATACAGTTAAATGACAGCAGCACACACTGGGAGACAAACAATGGTTTCCTTTAAGATTTCCTTATTTCATATGTGACCTCTGACCAATCAATAGGGATTCACATCCCGTACTGGTAAACGTTACTATGAAAATTTTACAAAGTACCACAGAAAAGCTGTTATACACCCATTGATTTCCTTGGGAAAAAAAAGGTGGGACAATACACAGTAATACATTTTAAAAGAGCTATCTTATATTTTAAAATTTAAGTCAACTCTATAAAGGACAACTGATTTAGACATTTGTGCTCTAAATAAATCCATCTTTTTTTTAAGGCCACGCCACATGTGGGATCTTTGTTCCCTGACCAGGGATCGAACCTGTGCCCCCTGCAGTGGAAGTGCAGAGTCTTAATCACTGGCCTGCCAGGGAAGTCCCGAAATAAATCCATCTTTTAATGTAAAATAAGCAGAATAAAAATTAAGATGGTCAAACTAGGCTGCATAAATTACTCAGCTTCAACTGACTACAGCATATTTACATTATAGCTAAGAAGCAGCTTCAACTTTATCATTAAGCATGTGTATATTTTGAGCTCATTCTATCATATAAAACATTAAACAACAACCATCTCAACTGAGAAAAGAGAGCAAACCTTACCTTCACTGCTGGTAGCATGTCCAAGGAGTCCAGTATGAACAGCACTAATGCTTGCATCAGCATCATAAATTGATTAAATTGCCATGTTAGACTAAAGAGAAAAGTTGATAGGAAAATGGCAAGAAGTGTCAGCCTCTGTAAAAAGAAAATCTTTGTATAATTTACATGTCTCTAGTAATAAAAAGCCTCTCAGACAAGTGTTCTCAAGAGCAACCAATATCTCTATAAACCAAACAGAAAAACTATGAACTGTTGCTCTGAAAACTCTTGCATTTGTTATTTAAGTTCTAAATATCCTAATGTGACACTTTGCAAATAAATATTCACGTATGGTATGTGTACTCCATATTATCATGGAGGCGATAATGCACCAAATCACATCTCAAGAGCAATGGCTTAAAAATTCTGACAGTTTTGCAGAAATTTTGTGTGGATTTGCTGCAATTGTTTAAGGGCAGATAATGTAGAGTACATTTTTAACATCAAAAATGAAAATATTTTCTTTGCAAAGTAGGAACAGGTTTAGAAAAAGAAAATTTAACTCAAGTTAAAAAATTGGTCCTGGAATAAGAACTATTAACATGCACTTGGACACTATGAACATCACATTTTCTGAAGCTTCTAAGATAAAATTGGAGAACTAAAAATATATACAAAGTATTATAAAAACTTACTTGAGAAAGGGGCTGTAAGTTTGGTCTCAGGAAATATGTAATTGCTGCTATCTGAATTGCAAAGAATGGCAGCGCCCAATTCTCTCTCAGTGGGATGGTAAACTCAACCCTTGTGGTATCTATTCTGCACAAGGAAAACACAAAGTACCAAAGTAGTAATTTCTACTATCATTACCTCAAAGATTTCCTAAAGTGAAAGACATATTATGTTAAGTATATTTACATTTTGGTTCTTGGTTCTCAATAATTTGCCCTTATCATCATCATCATCATCACGCCTGCAACATAAAACTGGCATTAAGAAAATTTAACTAACCTGTCCACAGGTATGCAGTGGTAGAACTGGGGTAGAATTAGTAGTGCTTTATACTTGAGTCTTAATTTTGCCATTGATTAATAACTTTTAAAAGTTCCTTGACTCCCCTAGAATGTGAACCCCCAGAGGGCAAGTGTAGTTAAGTTTTCAACTTTGTACACCTAGTACCAAGAATGATCCCTATACATACTAGGAATCCAATAAATGTCTTTATTTACTTTTAATAGAAACAATAAATTTGACTTTAATTTATTCTTTTTTTAAAATTTATTTTTTGTTGAAATTTAGTTGAATTACAGACTTTCATTTACTCTTAGCAGGAAAAATATGTTAGATTAAAATGTTAAGAGTGGGGTTCCCTGGTGGCGCAGTGGTTGAGAGTCCATCTGCCGATGCAGCGGACGCGGGTTCGTGCCCTGGTCCGGGAAGATCCCACATGCGGCAGAGCGGCTGGGCCCGTGAGCCATGGCCGCTGAGCCTGCGCGTCCGGAGCCTGTGCTCCGCAATAGGA
>NW_006798798.1:3278988-3281499 GCF_000442215.2 Lipotes vexillifer | reverse complement strand
CCGAAAAAAAAAAAAAAAAAAAAAAAAAGTTAAGAGGTAGCATAACATAGTGGTCTCACACTCTGCATTTGAATTCTGACCAAGACTTAGCTCCATGTATGCACATGTGTGTGTGTATGCCTTTATCTATGTATAAATATATATGCCTATATAAATATTCTCATATATATATATATATACACACACACACACACATGCACACATAACCTTTTTATACATTTATACATATAATGTATATGTATAAAACAACCTTTTAAGCTTCAATTACCTCACTTCTAAAATAGTAATAATAATAGTACCCACTCTACAGGGTTGTTAAAATAATACATATAAAGTATGATGTAAAGTGCTTGGCATATAGTAAGCACTCAGTAAGGTTATAATAAAAAGTAATTTGTTGAGGATTACAACATAAAATCAACATCAGAATTCATGTTCAGGTTTTGAGACTGCTACTGACTATTGGTGTTGCTTTTAATAGGTCAGGGAATAATTCGATTTATCTCAAACATGTTTTTTTAAAAATGCTATTTCATAATGCTCCAGGGTTTGGAAATTAATGGATATTAATTAAATAATGTAAGAACTTCCTTACATTTGTACAGTGTTTTATACTTTGCTAATTATGAGCTGCATACAATCTTACTGAGGTTGATAATAAAGATATTAATAAACCTTTTAAGAGATGAGATTTGTGGCTGGAGAAATACTGATCACACAGCAAGTTGGTAATAGAATTGGGATTATTATAGATGATTCTCTTGACTTACAATTCAGTGTTTTGTTCCTCAGCTGTAGATATACATAAGTAGGACTTTCTACCTTACTAAATAAGAAAAACTCCACTAGGTAACCCAAAGAGAAAATACTCCACACAAAATGTGGCAGAACAACGTTCTTTAAACTGGAAATGAAGTAACTTCATTTTAACTTATACCTTAGAAAGGGAGAAGGGAATACTGATTCCAACTCACCTATTTGTGACATACCAGAAAGCTGCTAAGAGTCCTGATAGCCACGTACCACTCAGGAGCCAGCTGGTTATGTAAAGAGCTGTGACATAAATTGCTTGGAGTCCAAATAAGGTGTAAATATAAAAATAAACTGGCTCTATATATTTCTGTAAGGGAATGATAAAAAAAGTCTGTTAAAGAAGCCCTACTCCTTCTCATTGCCATTTACAAAATATGACAGTGGAAATTTAATATTCAGAAGCTTGGTATTAACTCCAAGAAATAAGTGTACATCACTCCTTCCTGTGTAAAAGTGTGCTAGCAGCCTTTCTTCTCAATACAAAAGCAGAAAAGGAAGTCCTTGAGGATTCTGGCTTCATTTTTTTTTTTAAAGTATTTATTTATTTGGCTGCAGTGGGTCTTAGTTGCGGCACGTGGGATCTTTAGCTGTGGCAAGCAGGATTTTTAGCTGCGGCATGCAGGCTCTTAGTTGCAGCATGCAGGATCTAGTACCCTGACCAGGGATCAAACCCAGGCCCCCTGCATTGGGAGCACGGAGTCCTCACCACTGGACCACCAGGGAAGTCCCTAGTTTCATTCTTTAGACGAGTTTTACACCTAACTTGATCCAATATTACCTTATTCACATGAGAAGCGGTCACTGTGATTTGCTAACTTTCCAGGTTGTTGTTTTTTTATTTCAAAGATAAATGAGGAGTGATCACATGTTTCCAAATGAAAATATTTATCAGCTTCTAGACTGCATACTTATAAGCCTGGAAGCATCTATATGTAAAAATATCTTATAAAATATAAATAAAAAGCAAAATTCACAATACGTATGGAGAAAATTAGGATACTACTCTTTTTATACCAAGCCAGTTGAAGATCAGAAAAACATATGTGAAACATTCAACTTAAAATGTCAGAGTTTGACTTTCATCTAATATTAAATTCAATGTCACAGAACACAACATACCTGTATGGGTAGAACTCTATATAAAATACTGAGAAAAACCTCTTGGTAAATATTCATTCGTTGAAGGAGGTTAATTGTCCTCATAGATTCGGTTTTGTTATCATATATTAAGCCATGAAAACCTAAGATTGATATTTGAAAATTCAGTAAAAGATAATTATAATTAAATTATTCATTTAAAACTATTCATAGATTCTTTAGTATACGCCAGAGAATGTGCTAGGTGTTGGGGATATAATAGTCCTATCTATGAAAAGCATACCATATATTAGATGGACATTATTTAAATGTTTACACAAACATAGGTAAATTATAACTTCTGTGATGTAATAGAACTGTATGATTCTTCTACAGATATTTAGGCAAGAGGATTTTATATTTCCCTGCTCTGCCTTCCTGCCATGAGACCTGTAGTACCTCCTTTGGGAGAGTATATGAAGCCTCCCTCCCACTGCCAGGGATGGGTTTGGCCATTTGACTTGCTTTGACCAATGGCAGGTGAGTGGATGTGACACAGGTCACATCTGAGCAGAATCTTTAAGAGACAATGCATGCTTCCACCAGCAATCTTGCTCTTTC
>NW_006798798.1:3273735-3278960 GCF_000442215.2 Lipotes vexillifer | reverse complement strand
TCTTTCCCTCTGCAGTGGTAACAGTATGTTCCACATAGGGGCTGGATAATGAGAGTGAGAAATAAATCTGTTGTTATAGAATTCCATTGTTATATTGAGGTCATTTGCTACTGTAACCAAGCCAACTAATTAACAGAAGGTATGAACAGTTCACAGAAGAAGACATGCACACAGTCCTTACACATCTGAAACGATGCTCAACCTCACTCCTACTAGAATTGCAAATTAAAACTACACTAAGATATCATTTCTCACCTAGCAGCTTGGAAAAAAATCAAGAAGTCTGACAATATACTCTGTTAGTGAGGCTGTAAGGCTCTTTCATACACTGTAGCTGGGAATGCAAAATGGTATAATCCCTATGGAAGACAATTTGGCAACACCTAGCAAAATTAACATGTGCATTTACTCTTTGATCCAGGAAGCCCATGTCTAGGAATAGATTCCAAAGACAGACTGGCAAAAAGACAAAATGACATAGGTACAAGGTCATTCCTGCAGTGCCATCTGTGAAAGCAAAAGATCAGAAACAATGTCAAAGTCCATCAACAAGAGGTGTTTTGGAATGAAATGTGTCCCCCTAAATTCCTATGTTGTAGCCCTAACCACAATGTGTCTGTATTTGGATAGGGTCTACAAGGAGGTAAAAAGGTTAAGTGAGGTCATAGGGTGGGGCCTTAATCAGATAGGACTGGTGTCCTTATAAGAAGAGGAACCAACAAGAGAGGGCTCTCTCCCTCCCTCTATGCACACACACAGCGGAAAGGCCTTGTAAGGACATGGCAAGAAGGTGGCCATCTACAAGCCAGAAAGAGGCTTCACCAGAAACCAACCCCGACAGTACCTTGATTGTAGACTTCTGGCCTCCAGAACTGAAAGAAAATACATTTGTACTGTTTAAGCTACCCAGTCTGTGTTATTTTGTTATGGCAGTCCTACTAGACTAAAACAGGAGTGTTATGGACTGAGACTTTATATGCCCCCCTATGTTGAAGCCCTAAGGCCCCCCCCCACAATGTGATGGTATTGAAGATGAGCCTTTGGGAGGTAATTAGGCAGAGAAAAAGGTTATAAGAGGGGGACCCTCATAATGGGATTAGTGCTCGTATCAGAAGAGACAGTGGAGAGCTTGCTCTCTGTCTCTGTCTTCCATGTGAGGATGCAAAGAGAGGTGGCCAGCAACAAGACAAGAGAGTCCTCACCAGAATCCAACTGTGCTGGTACTCTGATCTTAGACTTCCAGCCTTTAGAACTGTGAGAAAATAAATTTCTGTTTTTTTAAGCCACCCAGTCAATGTTAGTTTGTTATAGCAGCCCGAGCAGACAAAGACAAGAAGGCTACTTGAATAAAGTTAGGGTTACCCACACCAAGGAGTACTATGCAACTCCAAGAAAATAAGTAAATAAATAAGGAATATCATGATACTCTACTATAGAGTGATCAAGATTTCAGTCAAGTGAAAAAAGCAAAATAGAGGACAGTGTATGCAGTAAGCAGGGTTTTTTCTGTAATAAAAGGGAAAATATGATATATAAAGTGTTCGCTTATATTGAAAATACTAACTGTAGAAGAATAAACCAAAAACTAATACAAATAGTTACCTAAAGAGTGAGGAAAGAAACAGGGTGGAGGTGACAGGGATGGAGGTGGACTTCCCTGAATGCTCCCTGTTTTATAGTTTTGACTTTGGAACCATGTAAACATTTTTTTAATAAGTATAAAAAATATATAAAATTTTTTAACAAAGCAATCACTGAAAACCAAAAGCAAGATAAAACAAAGAAACCTACTGAGTTGGTAGCTTGGTCACATAAAAAGAACTCTTTCCAGTGTTCTTGGGAATAGAGGAATATGACTGTAAATTCCTAGTAGGCTACGTCCTAAGGACAAAAAGAATTACAAAGACAGCTTGAACTGTTTTCAGGCAATCATACTGTTAGTAGCAATATTATCATTGCTACACTGAAAGTATTATACATAGCAGCATAAAACAAATAAGTGATAATGTCATAGAAGCCAAAATTTTCAACTTAAAGAAAACAAGATACAAATATAAAGTCAAAAAAGTAAAAACCTTGTTATCCTAATTTTGAACTAAAAATAGCTCTATTCATATTTTCTTTTAGGAAAAAAAATCACATTTCCTACTCTGTTCACTAAAGGTCTAGAAACAAGGACCAAACTAGTAGCAATAAGTGCCTCTAGTACCCAGATTGTGGTCTCTAAATAGTCACTAAAGAGAACTGGGGCTCCCTGGAGAAACAGCTGATTCTAGGTCACAGGTAGGAAATACACAAAATGGGCTTGAAACATCTTGTCATGCCAAAGGAGTTTTCAAAGGCTACTGGAGTCATGTCAAAAAGACAGCAGTTGGTGGTTAAGAATCCACCTGCCAATGCAGAGGAGAAGGGTTCAAGCCCTGGTCCGGGAAGATGCCATATGCCGCAGAGCAACTAAGCCCAGGTGCCACAACTACTGAAGCCTGCACGCCTAGAACCCGTGCTCTGCAACGAGACAAGCCACCGCAATGAGAAGCCTGTGCACCACGATGAAGAGTAGCCCCAGCTCACCACAACTAGAGAAAGCCCACACAGCAACGAAAAACCCAATGCAGCCAAAAATTAAAATTAAAAAAAAAAAGACAGCAGCTGATTTGAAGGACATCCCACTGGCCAAAGACTGGACAACTTGTTATAAGAAGAATAATGCAAAAGATTGAAACACATGAAATTTGTTAGAATTCCATGTGTTTATGATAATATTTAAAAAGCAAACCTTTAGGGGGTGCTAGAGAGGTAACTCATTCTAAAACAAAGGGAAAGGATCAATACTTATCCCACCTTTCCTTTAAGAACTGACATTCTGGGTTGCCAAATAGTTGATGAAAAAACGTTTTTATTTAGAGAGGAAATCCATCTGATAATGATGGAAGGAATTACAGAATCAGAATATCACCATGCTATAGTCCTTATGCAATGAACAGATTTAAGTAATGATCATCAATGGTGATAAACCTAGGTGAAAGGCTAACTAAGAACTTAATAATGGATGGCACAGTCTAAACTCCAAAAGAATGAGCTGCACATTGTGTACCCCCTGATGTGGAAGTGTACAACACCATCTAGGAAGTATTCTTGCCAAAAAGCAGAACCTAAATCTGAGCAAGCCTCTAGATCTAACTGCCAATTAAGAGGAAATTCAGACAACAGAGAAACACTGAATGGCACCATTGGGGCTCCACCAAAATCCAGAAAGTGGAAAACTCTCAGACAAAGCAATCAGTGTTTCCAGTGAAGAATTACAAGAAAAAAAGATGGTGAGAAATCTATAGCTTAAAAGAAACAAAGACATAGCGAAAGACTGCAATGTATGAGCTTTATTTGGATTTCAAAACTACATTAAAAATCTGTAAGACAAGAGGAAAATGAGAATATTGAGTAGATATTTGATATTAAATAATTTCTTAATTGTGATAATGACAACTTGGTTATGTTTATAAAAGGGAGTTGCCATTCTTTAGAAAAATATACTGATACATTTACAGATGAAGCAATATGATGTCTTGGAGTTGCTCCAAAATTATCCAGGTTGAGGATGGGGGTAGAGAGGAAACAAGATTGGTCATAAACTGGTAACCACTGTAATTGAGTGATACGTGAGTGCAAATCCATTAGAGAATTTTCTCTACCTTTTTATATGTTTGAAAGTTTCTAAAAGAATAATCTTAACAAATAACTTAAATGAATTGAAACAGATCAACCACTGAGTTCATAGTGATACTTAGAAAATGCTCATTATTCACCTTTAGAGCAGAGGTTTTCAACTTCAACACTAACAGTATTTTGACATTTTGGTCCCGATACTTCTTTGTTGGGGGGACTGTCCTGAGCACTGCAGGATGTTTAGCAGCATCTCTGCCCTCTACTCACTAAATTCCAGTAGCACACTCACCCTCTCCCCCTAAAGTGTAACAATCAAAACCACCTCTGGACATTCCAGATGTCCCCCAGGGACACAACTGCCCTTCAATAAGAACCCCTGCTTTGGGGAATGCTAGAGAAGCAACTCATAATTTTGAGAACTTGTAAGTACAGCTGATTCTCATTACTCACCGCAGTTATGTTCTATAAAATTGCAAAGAAAACTGTATTAGCAATACTGAATGAGGAGGAAATACAGGGTTACTTTCCTACAAGCTTCTGGTCATGTATTTTCATCAACTGATCAACACACGACCTTGATTTATATGAATTTTTGTCTAAAGACACCTTTAGTATATATTGTTGATTCATTAACATTTAACTATGGCCGACAGCATTCTAACTCACACCTGAACAAAGCTTATCTAACACACGTTATTTTCTCTGCATGCCTTCACCATAGCCTTCTTGCACTTAGGAAAACTAGACAGTACTGCAGCACTATGCTTGGGGGCCACTTTAAACAGGAAAATCACCAACGAAAACCACAAGAATGCAAAAATACATGGCACTAAAGAGACTGTGAAAAGGACTCTAGTCTGAGAGCTGAAACACGAAAGCACTGCATCACCTTATGTGACATCAGCTGGGAACACACAAATCAAGCAACTAAAAATTTTCACTGCTGTGCACATGCCCGTGAATGACTGAAAGCACCAGGACTATTGATTCTGGGGTTACAAATAAGTTTCAGAGAGTAGGTGAATTTGCAAATATAGAATCCATAAATAATGAGGATCAACTGTATGGGGGAAAAATCAACACTTATCCTGCCTTTTTTGATAAACTGTAGCTCGGGGTAATCAAATAGCTGATGAGAAAAAGGTTTTCTATCTAACAGAGTTCCAGCTAATAAATGCAGGAGGAATGAGAGTCACTTCTGTAACTCTACTGAAATAATGGAAAGAGGCAATAGTCATCAATGGCTACTAAAACCATTAAGTGCAAGGCTGGTGAGTAATAAACCTTATTATGTGTGAATGCAACTCTCCGCACAGGAATCAACTGATTAACTTTTATGGCACTAAAAGAAAGGCAACCAAAATTTCATGTCTCCTATCGTGATAAAATTAGAAGTACAAAACATCGCCCATGAAGAATTCTTGCCAAAAATATATCTGATTTCCAAACAAAGCCTAGAAAAAGGCAATTCTCTGTTATATGCACCCATATTAAGCATATAAAGCATATATGGAGTAGGAGAGACCCTTTTGGAGGGTTCCATTAAATGGAGGAAAGGGAAA
>NW_006798798.1:3256621-3273707 GCF_000442215.2 Lipotes vexillifer | reverse complement strand
AAAGAGTATGTGCTCTAAACCGCTTAGAAACACAGAAAATGTGGGAAAATGGTAACTGCAAAATAAAGGAATGAATGGGGGCACTGGGGACAAAAAAGACAACTGTAATTCTCATTTGTACTACCAAAACGTCTCCTGTTTTCAGACAATACTCCTTTCACATACAAAGACCTTTTCCAAAATGACCATGAAAACACCACCAAAACCAAGAAATTGTGAAGAGATAATTTGGGATGGAGTAGAGCTGAGAAGCAAGGAGAGAACTACATAAAATATTACATAACTTCTTCCAAAGCAAAACATTTTCATGGACTGATTATGTTAACAAGGAAAAAAACTATACAAGTTCAAGGAAAAACTACACAAGATCTATAAAGCATTTAGAATGTATTAGTGCAAAAGTATATTTTAGCAGAAATATTGAAAAGAATGCAGTAGACCCCAAATAAAACTATTAGTTGTGATTACCTTGCATGAGGGTTGGAGCCTGCAGCATCTGCTTGTAGTAGGAGTAATACAGTCCACATTCTGTTCTGAATGAGATTTCTCGCTCCACTTCCTGAAATAAAGTTAGGTCTACTGCGTTTACATGACCTAGTTTTGTTTAAATATCTACTGTCACTGTAGAAACAGGATATAGAACTACAACTTAAAAGAAAAACACAAAAGTAAAAACCTCTGACAATAGTCTTAAGAAATCTTGGCAAATAAAAACAATAAAAGGCTGATAATTATTGAAGCTGGGTGTGTATTATAGGCGTTTATTTTACTATTCTATTTTTGTGGATGTTTAAAATTTCCTATAACAAACCATTTTTAACAATGGAGAAAACTAGTTCCGTTTAAGTTAATGTTTCAGAGTTAACGTTTTTAATTTCACACAAATTAAAACCTTAAAAAAGTACCACCATTCTTATTTAATATTAGTGAAAAACAAAATAGGGACAGTAGAAAAAAGTCTCTCAAATAAAAAGAACTATAACTGCATTAGACACCTGCCTAAAAGCTAACAATATTATATAAGATTAATACTTTTCTTTTTATTCTAAGAATACAAAGTATTCTTAGTAAAATGGGGCAGACCTTTTACATATGAATTTTACTTTGACAAGTGTAACCTTGGTGGAAAGATGTTGATGTAGGAAAATGGATACAAGAAATATTAAACTGCTTTTATCTAAATATTCAATTTTAGAAGAACTGAAAATTTAAAGTAGTAGCTATTAGTCAATTTGGTTGTAAGGTGCTTTTATGAAATTTAAGATTTAAATCAGTAATATAAAATGTGGAGGCAACTGGTAACAAGAATGGGGAAGACTTTCTGGAATAATCCAATTAATACTCTTAGATCCTATATTTCATATATATATATAACAGTATAAATGAACAAAAAATTATAACCTATGTCATTATAGATTCTTTTACACCAGTGTTGAAAAAACCAGGTTCTGCAACACATTGTCTAAAATGTAATACCATCTATGTTTTTTCCTATACAGTGGATCCACATTCCACAAACCCAACTTTACTGGTGGAGGATGATTAACACTGAATATCTTACTTTCTAGTGGATAAACTTCTTTTAGCACATCTTTGTTTTCCCCTATCTCCAATTATTTTTCAAATAGTAATAAACATTTCATTAAAAGAACCAGTCACGCTATTTATCTTCAGATCTGGAGATTATTTAATGGACTTCTTCTGCCCTTAAGATATTTAAAGAGGGACTTCCCTGGTGGTCCAGTGGTTAAGAATCCGCCTTCCAATGCAGGGGATGCAGGTTCGATCCCTGGTGGGGGGAACAAAGATCCCACATGCCGCGGGCCAACGAAGAGCCCGTGTGCCCGCGACTAAGACCCGATGCAGCCAAAAAAAAAAAAAAGATATTTAAAGAAATATTTCTCCTACCCTTTAAAAAAGTATTATAAATTAATTCACGAATACAGCATTGAGGAAATACTCAACTATCAAAGAGTATAAACATCCACTTACTGATATTAAAACAATTATGTTTCATCATTATTAACTCTTTTTTAAAAAAGCAGAAGGCACAGGGTAGCAAACCTTCTTCCATAATGAGCTTCCTTTCACAGAAAACAATTTTTTTTTTTTTTTGCGGTACGCGGGCCTCTCACTGTTGTGGCCTCTCCCATTGCGAAGCACGGGCTCCGGACGCGCAGGCTCAGCGGCCATGGCTCATGGGCCCAGCCGCTCTGTGGCATGTGGGATCTTCCCGGACCGGGGCACGAACCCGTGTCCCTTGCATTGGCAGGCGGACTCTCAACCACTGCACCACCAGGGGAGCCCAGAAAACAAATTTATCCTTGGGAAATCAAACATGAGAAAAAAAAGGTTCATTGGGTTTTGAAATTTAATTTCATTAGCACACTTGCTTTACAAAAAGGACAACAGAAAATGATGTAGCTCTTTTAGCTTTTACATTTGCTACTGATTTGTGTTGTGTCTTTCATACCTGTAAAGTTTTATCTTCTTGGCAGTCACATTAATCCATTCACCTTTAATCTTTGGGAAAAACTGCTCCACTGCTTTTGATAACATAAAACTAAATTGGTATTAATTGTTTCCAGAATGTTCAACCTCCTCCGTGGCCAGGTAACCATAGAAACTATGAATTGACATTAACTAAGCAAATATTAGCTTTTGCCCATGCAAATAAGAAAAGAAACCACATTCAGTATATTACATTCCTTTTCTTCTCTCCAGCTGCCTTAAAGTGTTCAAAGTGTGGCTGCCTTCAATGGAATACTCTAACATCAAACACTCATGCCCAAACCAAACTGGAGAACTAAATCAGTCATTCACATGTAGGGGGCTCCCTATCGGACATGGTTCTAAAAGGAGACTGACTTCATGAAGATGCAGAAAGAGAAAAAGAACCGCTCAAAGTACTAAAAGTAGAAAGCCACTTTTGTGCCCCATCTCTCTCTTTTAACATACCCAGAATGTGTAAAGAACAGAGGGGATCCTGATTAGTAAAAATGCCTTTCAACATGATTAATTGGTAATCTTGGCACCAGCTGTATAGAACCAAATGCTATACTTTATTAGACAGACACTTGCAAGGTTTACATCTGCTTCATGCTAAGAGAACATGTGCTCTACTCAAAACATTTTTCCAGTTTTTATACAGCAATTTATACTTTGCCTGGTGGATAGTGCCAATGAAAAGGTACGTCAATAGAAGTTACTGTCTGAAGAACACAAAACGAACAAATACTTCATATTTTAAATTGCACAAGTTCCACAGGGGAAGCACTGTTGAGAGAATTAAAAACATTGTCTCTGAAGATGACAGAAAGAAGCAGAAAGACAAAATAATTGTATTTTTAAGAAATTGTACAGCTAAAGCCATTTAAGTAGTAGGTAATATAGTAATTTAACAGAAGTACTAAAAGGAAATAAGCATGAAGAAAAGAAAATGACTAATTAATGTTGCCAGGGCATGCAACTAATGATTTGCATGTCCTGGCAACACACAAAAGGTAATAAGCCCTTTTAGACAAATGACACCAAATTTGCAAAGGAACCATATCATTAGTTTTAAAAAATCTCATGTAAATAACTTTTGTTTATAAAAATTGCCCCCCCCCAAACAACTAGGCAACTGGTAGTGTGGGGAAGCCATTGAAAGATTAACATTAAAGATAACATTAACATTAAAGATTACATTAAAGACAAATGTAATCTTTCATAATTAGGTTAACAAATCATCTCACCAAGCAACAGTAGCTCATGATAAGACAGCTGTTCTTAAAGTTCTGTACAGGGAATCATGCCCTCAGCAAACATATTTATGGCACATACATGGTTTATTGTCTGGTTAAATTCATGTCCATCTGTTAGAATGGAATGATTCTTGCCCTAGAGTTGATTAAAAGCCATGACATATGACAGCTGCCAAGCAGTGTTTGTGACTAGGTTAGACTATTGTTGAAGTGACAGTATTTCCACTGGGCTTGGCTGAAGCAATTATCAGTTGTGGTTCTACCATAGTTACCACTGTGCAGATTAACCCTATTTGGTCTAAAGACTCCTTGCTTTGCAGGAGTATTCAATGGGAAGATGTGCAAATTCTATAAAATCAAATAAATAAGAAAAAATGTTAGCATAAGGAAAAAAGACTTAAAAAAATTGAGTGACTTGAGTACTTTTGGCCAAATGAGAATTATCTTTCCTTATAACTGAACGTTTATTTGCTGAGGAAACAAAAAGGTATAAGAATTCAGTCCTTGATTCCAAGGAGTTTAAGTTTCAATGAGAAAGAACAATGCATTTTTTAAAAAGGAAAATGACTGTTCAAGGAAAGACAGGTATCAATTGGAAGAAATGACAATTCTTTGCCTATTAAACTAGCCTCCCCACTGGATTCTGTGCTTCTAATTGGTATCTTCTTCCTCCAATCGATCTTCGTCATTCACTCATTCATTTATCCATCCATCCACTCATTTATTCATTCAACAAATACCTACTGACCACCAACAACTGACAAGCATTCTTTTGCTCGGAGATTTAGTAGGGAAGAAAAGAGACACAAATCTCTGCCTTCATGGAATTTATAATCTAGAGCAGAAGGAGAAGGGAACAAATAAACAAGTAAAATATAAAAAGGAAAGCAGAGAAGTGGTATAGGGAGGGAAGGGGGTGGTGCCATGATCCTGGAGGTGGGCAGGGAAGGCCTCACTGATGAAGTGACACTGACCAGAGACTGGAAGAGGTGAGGTAGTGAGCCATGTGGATGTCTGAGGGGAGAGCCCATCAGTCAGACAAAACAGCCCACATGCACCCTGGAGATCAGTGAGGAAAACAGTGTGGCTGGAGTGGAGGGAACAAGGAAGGGGAAGTAATAAGGTCGGGGGGCTGTAGGGGCAGAAGTAGAATCTGAGATGTAATGTGGGGTTAGGGGCTGGACCACTGAGTCTGGGAGACACAACGACTCTGGGCTCATACTCTGAGCTAGAAGGTGTGTGTGCAGGAGGTGGGGAGGTCAGGAGTTTGGTTTTAGACATGTTGAGTTTGAATGTGAAGGGTTCTGAGCAGAGACATACACTGCTATATATTTAAAAGAATCTCACTGGTTGCTGTGTTCAGAATAGATTCTATGGGGCAAGGGCAAAGCCGGGAAACCACGAAGGGGGCTGCAGAAGTAATCCTGGTAGAGACAAAGGCGGAGGCTGTGAGAGGTGATCGGCTTCTAGATACTGTCAAAAGAAAACTGATTGGGATTTCCTGAAGGATTTAATGTGGGCCACATGTGCCTACTTAATTTAATTACAATTAAAAATTCAGGGGCTTCCCTGGTGGCACAGTGGTTAAGAATCTGCCTGCCAATGCAGGGGACATGGGTTCAAGCCCTGGTCTGGGAAGATCCCACATGCTGCGGAGTAACTAAGCCTGTGCGCCACAACTACTGAGCCTGCACTCTAGAGCCCGCGAGCCACAACTACTGAGCCCATGTGCCACAACTACTGAAACCCAAGTGCCTAGAGCCTGTGCTCCTCAACAAGAGAAGCCACCACCATGAGAAGCCTGCGCACTGCAACAAAGAGTAACCCCCACTCGCCACAACTAGAGAAAGCCTGCACGCAGTCAACGAAGACCCAACGCAGCCAATAAATAAATAAATAAATGTATATTAAAAAAAAATTAAAAATTCAGTTCCTTAGTTCCTGAGCATACTTGGATAATGGCTGTAGTATTACCACAGCAAAGATAAAGAACTTTTCAGCAAACAGAAAGGTTTTTTTTTTAATAGATCTTTATTGGAGTATAATTGCTTCACCATACTGTGTTAGTTTCTGTTGTACAACAAACTGAATCAGCCATATGTATATATATATCCCCATATCCCCTCCCTCTTGAGCCTCCCTCGCACCCTCCCTATCCCACCCCTCTAGGTTGTCACAAAGCACTGAGCTGTATCTCCCTGTGCTATGCAGCAGCTTCCCACTAGCTATTTACATTTGCTAGTATATGTATGTTGCTGCTACTCACACCTCGCCCCAGCTTCCCCCTCCCTCCCCGTGTCCTCAAGTCCATTCTCTATGTCTACATCTTTATTCCTGCCCTGCCAGTAGGCTTATCAGTACCATTTTTATTTTTTAGATTCCATGTATATGCGTTAGTATACGGTATGTTTTTCTCTTTCTGACTTACTTCACTCTGTATGACAGACTCTAGGTACATCCACCTCACTACAACTAACTCAATTTCCTTTCTTTTTATGGTTGAGTAATATTACATTGTATATATGTGCCACATCTTTATCCATTCATCTGTCGATGGACACTTAGGTTGCTTCCATGTCCTATTGTAAACAGAGCTGCAATGAACATTCTGGTACATGACTCTTTTTGAATTACAGTTTTCTCAGGGTATATGCCAGTAGTGGGATTGCTGGGTCATACGGTAGCTCTATTTTTAGTTTTTTAAGGAACCTCCATACTGTTCTCCATAGTGGCTGTATCAATTTACATTCCCACCAACAGTGCAGGAGAGTTCCATTTTCACCACACCCTTTCCAGCATTTACTGTTTGTAGATTTTTTGATGATGGCCATTCTGATCAGTGTGAGGTGATACCTCATTGTAGTTTTGATTTGCATTTCTCTAATAATTAGTGATGTTGAGCAGCTTTTCATGTGCATCTTGGCCATCTGTATGTCTTCTTTGGTGAAATGTCTATTTAGGTCTTCTGCCCATTTTTTAATTGGATTGTTTTTTGTTTTTTTTTTGTTGATATTGAGCACCATGAGCTGTTTGTATATTTTGGAGATTAACCCTTTGTCCATCATTTCATTTGTAAACATTTTCTCCCATTCTGAGAGTGGTCTTTTCGTCTTGTTTATGGTTTCCTTTGCTGTGCAAGAGATTTTAAGTTTATTTAGGTCCCATTTGTTTATTTTTGTTTTTATTTTCATCACTCTAGGAGGTGGGTCAAAAAAGATCTTGCTGTGGTTTATGTCAAAGAGTGTTTTTCCTCTAAGAGTTTTATAGTTCTGGTCTTACATTTAGGTCTTTAATCCATTTGGAGTTAATTTTTGTGTATGGTGTTAGGTAGTGTTCTAATTTCATTCTTTTACATGTAGCTGTCCAGTTTTCCCAGCACCACTTATTGAAGAGGCTGTCTTTTCTCCATTGTATGATCTTGCCTCCTTTGTCGTAAATTAGGTGACCATACGTGCATGGGTCTATCTCCGGGCTTTCTATCCTGTACCATTGATCTATATTTCTGTTTTTCTGCCAGTACCATACTGTCTTGATTACTGCAGCTTTGTAGTATAGTATGAAGTTGGGGAGACTGATTCCTCGAGCTCCATTTCTCTTTTCCAAGACCACTTTTGTATTTGTGATCTTTTGTGTTTCCATATGAATTGTAAAATATTTTGTTCTAATTCTGTGAAGAATGCCATTGGTAGTTTGATAGGGATCGCACTGAATCTGCAGATTGCTTTGGGTAGTATAGTCATTTTCACAATATTGATTCTTCCAATCCAAGAACATGGTATATTTCTCCATCTGTTTGTCATCTTTGATTTCATTCATCAGTGTTTTATAGTTTTTTGAGTACAAGTCTTTTGCCTCCTTAGGTAGGTTTATTCTTAGGTATTTTATTCTTTTTGTTGCGATGGTAAATGGGATTGTTTCCTTAATTTCTCTTTCTGATTTTTTGTTGTTAGTGTATAGGAATGCCAGAGATTTCTGTGTATTAATTTTGTATCCTGCAACCTTACCAAATTCACTGATTAGTTCTAGTAGTTTTCTGGTGGCATCTTTAGGATTCTCTATGTATAGTATCATGTCATCCGTAAACAGTGACAGTTTTACTTCTTCTTTTCCAATTTGTATTCCTTTTATTTATTTTTCTTCTCTGATTGCTGTGGCTAGGACTTCGCCATTGAATAACAGTGGCGAGAGTGGACATCCTTGTCTCATTCCTGATCTTGATGGAAATGCTTTCAGTTCTTCACCATTGGGTATGATGTTTGTTGTGGGTGTGTTATATGTGGCCTTTATTATGTTGAGGTAGGTTCCTTCTATGCCCATTTCCTAGAGAGTTTATTATAAATTGGTGTTGAATTTTGTCAAAAGCTTTTTCTGCATCTATTGAGATGATCCTATGGTTTTTATTCCTTTATTTATTAATATGGTGTATCACATTGATTAATTTGCATATATTGAAGAATTCTTGCATCCCTGGGATAAATCCCACTTGGTCATGGTGTATGATCCTTTTTATATGTTGTTGGATTCTGTTTGCAAGTATTTTGTTCAGGATTTTTGCATCTATGTTAATCAGTGATATTGGTCTATAATTTTCTTTTTTTGTGATATCTTTTTCTGGGTTTGGTATCAGGGTGATGGTGGCTTCGTAAAATGAATTTGGGAGTGTTCCTCCCTCTGCAATTTTTTGGAAGAGTTTGAGAGGGCTCAGTGTTAGCTCTTCTCTAAACGTTTGGTAGAATCTGCCTGTGAAGCCATCTGGTCCTGGGCTTTTGTGGAGCCCAAATGCCACAACTACTGAAGCCCGCGCACCTAGAGCCCATGCTCCGCAACAAGAGAAGCCACCGCAATGAGAAGCTCTCACACCACAACGAAGAGTAGCCCCCACTTGACGCGACTAGAGAAAGCCTGCACACAGCAACGAAGACTGAACGCAGCAAATAAATACATACATACATCAATTTATTTAAATAAACAATTAAAAGTTCATTTTCTCAGTTCCTGAGCATATTTGGATAATGGCTATAGTATTACCACAGCACAGATAAAGAACTCTTCAGCCAACAGAAATTTCTTTTGAATACCATTTTTCTAGTGTTTCCCTAATCAGTAAGGTCTTAACATTTGGTCTTAGATGTATGCATACTATATTTAAACAAAAAGTATGCATCTAGTCTTTTAAGTTTCACTGAGATAGAATTCACATACAATTTACCCTTTTAAAGTGTACAAGTCAGTGGCTTTTACTATATTCATAGAGTTATGAATCCATCAGTACAATCAATTTTGCAACATTTTCATTACCCACACTCCTGCGCTGTCACCCTGCAAATTGCACACGCCCTCTAACCCTAAGCAATCACCAATCTACTTTCTGTCTCTTTAGATTGGCCTCTCCTGGAATCACAGATTATGTATCCTTTGCGCCTGGCTTCTTTCAATTAGCATGTTTTCAAGGTTCGTCTATGCTGCAGCGTGTATCAGTAATTCATTTCAAAACTGCTGAATAATATTCCATCGTATGGATATACCACCTTTTCTTTACCCATTCATCTACTGATGACATTAGAGTTGTTTCCTCTTTTTAGCTATTATGAAAGATGCTGTTATGTACATTTGTTTACAATTTTTTTTGTGGATATGTTTTCATTTTTCTTGGGTGTACCCTTAGGAGTAGAATTGCTAAGATCATGTGATAACTCTGTGTCTGATTGAGGACCTGCTGGACTTTTTCCAACGTGGTAGGTGGGTTCCAACTGCTCCACATCCTTGTCAACAGTTGTTATTAAGTCTTTTTATAATAACCCTGCTAGTAGGTGTGAAGTGTTATCTCATTGTGGTTTTGATTTTAATTTCCCTGGTAGTTAATGCAGCTGAGCATCTTTTCATGTGCTTGTTGGCCATATGTAAATCATCTTTGGAGAAATGTCTATTAAGTCCTTTGCTCATTTTAAAAATTAGGTTGTCTTTTTATCATTAAGTTGTAATAGTTATTTATATTTTCTAAGTAACTAAGGGAAAAGGGATACAAATCCCTTACCAGACATGATTTGTAAATATTTTCTCCCACTCTGAGTGTTGTCTTTTCACTTTCTTGATGGTGTACTTTGGAGCACAAAAGTTTCTAACTTTGATGAAGTCCAGTTTAACTATTTTTCCTTTAGTCACTTGTGCTTTTGGTGTTGTATCTAAGAAAGCTTGGCCAACCCAAGGCCATGAAAAGTTATTCATGTTTTCTTCTAAAAGTTTCATAGTTTTAGCCCTTATATTTGGGTCTATGATCCATTTTGTGTTAATTTTTGCATGTAGTATGAGAAAAGGGCCCAAATTCATTCTTTTGCATGTAAATACCCAGTCGTCTCCAGACCATTTGTTAAAAAGACTATTCTTTCTCCATTTAATTGTCTTGGTACCTCTGTTGAATATCAATTGACCATAAACGTAAGGTATATATTTCTGGACTCTCAATCCCATTCCATTGATCTCTATGTCCATTCTTAAGCCAGCACTACACTCTCTTGATTATTGTAGCCTTGATACTGCAGGTTTTGAAATCAGGAAGTGTGAGCCTCCCAACTTTGTTCTGACTATTCTGGGTCTCTTATTCCACATAAGTTTTAGGATCAGTTTGTCAATTTCTGCAAAAAGTCCACCTGGGATTCTGAGAGGGATCATGTCGAACTTGGGGAGTATTGCCATCTTAACAATATTGTCTTCAGTGCATGGACGTGGTTTAAGTTTTATACTTTTTGGTTAAATTTATTTCTAAGTATTTTACTTTTTGTTGATGTGTAAGTTGAATTGCTTTCTTTAATAAATTTATTTTTGGCTTTGCTGGGTCTTTGTTGCCATGCATGGGCTTTCTCTAGTTGTGGTGAGCAGGGGTTGTGGTGTGTAGGCTTCTCATTGCAGTGGCTTCTCTTGTTGCAGAGCACAGGCTCTAGGCGTGCGGGCTTCAATAGTTGTAGCACGTGGCCTTAGTTGCTCCACAGCATATAGGATCTTCCCGGACCAGGGCTCAAACCCATGTCCCCTGCATTGGCAGGTGGATTCTTAACCACTGCACCACCAGGGAAGTCCTGGAATTGTTTTCTTAATTTCATTTTTGGATTGCTCATTGCTACTGTATAGGAATACAATTAATTTCTGCATATTCATCTTGTATCCTGCAACCCTGATAAACTCATTTATTAGTTCTAATAGTTTTTTTTAGTAGATTCTATATATGTGTCATCTACAAATAGAGACAGTTTTACTTCATGCCTTTCATTTCATTTCCTTGCCATTATTTCCCTGACAAACTGTCTAGTACAATGTTGAATACAAGTGGCTACAGCAGAAATCCTTGTCTTGTTCCTGATCTCAGGGAGAAAGCTCTCAGTCTTTCATCATTAAGTATGCTCTTAACTGTGGGTTTTTGACAAATGCCCTTTATGAGGCTAAACTTGTCTTCTATTTCTAGATAGTTGAGCGTTTTTATCATAAAGGTTGTCAAAGTTTGTTAAATGCTTTTCCTGTGTTTTTTGAGATAATCACATGGTTTTTATTTGTGTATTCTACTGATATGATGGGCTCACCTAGTCTATTCCTATTTTGAGTTATGTACGTTACAAAGAACTGATGTTGAATTTTTTTCAAATACCTCTTTTTACATCTCTTGAGGTACTAATATGGCAAAAAAAAAAAGTATGTATTTCCCAATAATCTCCTTTGCATTCCTGGCAGAAAAATGACTTTTCCATGGTGTGGCATGCTTTAATGTGCTACTGGACTCTCTTTACTAGCATTAATTAGGATTTGGGGTCCCATATATATAGTGGGATTAGTCTCTGAGTTTTGTTTTTTTTAGTATTACCTGGATTATATGCAGTTGATCCTCATTATTCATGGATTTCCTATTTGCAAATTTGCCTACTAGTTAAAATTTATTTGTAACAACAAAAATGACAAAAATCAATACTTGCTGTATTTTGCAGTCATCTGTAGACATGTGAGTTGCCTGATGTGCATAGTTCCCAGCTGTGGTCTGCCTCTTGCTCCAGCTCTCACACAGAGATGATCAGAGGATAAAGACAGTAAGGGGCAGCAGTGCAGCACAGCGCGTGAAGCCCTAGCTCTGGGGCCAGTCACAGAAGGTTTGAATCCCAGCTCTGGCACCAGTTAGTAGATGGCCTCAGGCAACTCACTTAACACTTCTGAAACTCACTTTCTCTTTTGTGAAAAAACAGAAAATAGAATCTACCAGGAGGAGTTCTTAGGATTTAAGATTGTAACCTATGTGTGATATGAGTGTGTCTATACATATGTACATATTTCCCCAGGAGTCACGGTTCAGTATTCGCTAATTCACTATTCTCAGTGACTTTATATAACATAACTGGTGGGAATAAGAACTGACTGTAGTTATAGTCTGATCCTCAGTTTTGGTGTGTAATACCTGATTTATAGCAATAATTTGGAAGTTTTCTTCCTCTTTAGTGTTCTAGGATGGCTCAAATAGCATTGGAATATTTTGATTCTTTAAAAGCTTGGTAGAATTCCTCCATAAAATCAACAGGGTCTGGTATTTTGGGGTTGGGGGATAGGTAGGTACAATATTTCTCAAGTGTTCTCTATCACATCTACAGAAATAACTGTGTTTACTGGGGCCGTTTTGGTAATTAATGTTCTTCTAGGGACTTCCCTGGTGTTCCAGTGGGTAAGACTCTGCACTCCCAACGCAGGGGGCCCGGGTTTGATCTCTGGTCAGGGAACTAGATCCTGCATGCATGCCACAGCTAAGAGTTCACATGCTGCAACTAAGAAGTCTGCATGCCACAACTAAAGATCCTGCGTGCTGCAACGAAGATCCTGTGCGTGCCACCACTGAGACCCAGCACAATCAAAAAATAAGAATAAATAAATATTTAAAAGATATATTCTTCACCCATTTCATCTATTCATCTAATTTGCATAAAATCAAACAAAATTGTCTCATGTGACTCTTTCTTATTTCATGGTCTCTATGGTTATTTCTCTGTTACCATATTTCATGACCTCTGTAATTATTTCTTTTTTTTGGCCATGCTTCACGGCATGTGGGATCTTAGTTTCCCTACCAGGGATCGAACCTGTGCCCCCTGCAGTGGAAGCATGGAGTCTTAACCAATGGACCTCCAGAGAAGTTCCATCTCCGTAATTATTTCTGTGTTATTTCTTATTTTGGATATTTTCATTTCCTACCCCATCTTTATCTTTCTTTCGTTTCTTTAGTTTTCACCCCCCCAAATAACCACTGATTTATGAACTGTTTTTCTACTTTCTAGCTGATCAATTTCTTTTACCTTTACCGCTCCTTCTATTGTGAGATTTCATAAGTGGAATAATTCATTTATTTCACAATATATTATTTCATAATATAGTATTTACAGCTACAAATTTTCTTTTGAGTACTCTCTTAGGTATATTCCATAATCCTGAAATATGGTTTTCATCATTTTCTAGATTTCATTTATAATTTCTATAAATTCAGTTTTAATTACCTGTGGCCCAAAAGTTACTTTTTAAATATTTTAAAATTTCCAGATAGTAGGCAAGTTTTCTTTTTAATTAGTTATCTGCAATTTTTATTTAAGTGAATGAATAAATTAACAAAAGAGGATACTGTGACCTTTATGCCCAAAGTCAGGAACAGGCCAAGACTATGCACTATCACACTGTGATTAGAGAATATTGTCCATATAATTTCTGTATTTTTGGATCTGAGATTTTTCCTTATGGCTTAATTTATCAATGTTTTAGTGAATGTTCTCTGGATACTGGAAATGAATGTATCTTTAGATATTTACAGATTAGATCTATCATATTCAATATTTTCACTAGGTCTTCTATATCCTTATTTTTGTCCACTTGCTTTTATATGAACTGGGAAAAAATTAAAACTCCTCAATACTAATGTATTTCTATACTCTTCTTACATTTCCTGTGGTTTCTGCTTTGTAAATATTGTGATTATCTGATGCATGGATAGTCATACTTGTGGTTTGTACCTTTATCACTGAAATATTGCCCTTCTTTGCCTCATTTAATACTGTCTGATACTTTCTTTCCCCTTTCTGCATTTATTAAGTCCTTATCCACACCTGTGGCCTAATCTGTCTAAGAAGGATTCTTACTGTTCTGGGAGGATCTTATGCATATATGATGTGATTTGGATTTTGCTTTGTGATCCAGAGTTTTTATTAGGTGAGTAAAGTCCATTGATACTTATTTAATCAAAAATAATTAGACATAACTTGTGTTAATACATATCATGCTTTTTACCGCTCTTTAGAACAAATCCTTCACTACATGATCTGTGTCAGCTTGTTTCAATATGTGTGTATGTGTGTGTACATGTCTTTAATTTGGAAGGTTGATGTTTTTGTTCTAGGGGTTACCTTTCTTTATAACTTCAGAGAATAACTTAATTCTTTGTTTCTATGGCTAGTACCTACTGACTTTCTATAACAAGTTATGACAATCTTATGAAATTTATACTTCTCCCCTGCCCAATTTTACTTGATATTATTTTTCTTGGAATTTTCTTTATATATACTGTGTGTCTGTTTCTTTCTTTTTTTTTTTGGTGATACGTGGGCCTCTCACTGTTGTGGCCTCTCCCGTTGCAGAACACAGGCTCCGGACGTGCAGGCTCAGAGGCCATGGCTCACGGGCCCAGCCACTCCGCGGCACGTGGGATCCTCCCGCACCAGGGCACGAACCCGTGTCCCCTGCATCGGCAGGCGGACTCTCAACCACTGCGCCACCAGGGAAGCCCTTTCCACCATCTTTTACCTTTTCTTTCCCTTCCTCTTCTAACTTGTGTTATGTAATTATTACACTGCTATTGTGTTAACTATTACATAATAACATTATTATGTTATTACACTATTCATATCATATATATTTTGTTCTGTAACTATTTAGTCTTAGTCCTACAGTTAAATAAATTTGACAATCTTTCTAACGTTGTTTTGCCTTTTATCTCTTGACTGGATAAAGTTTTTCCTCTACCAATTTCTCCAGGTGTTCTTAAAAATACAGATTTCTCAGAGTCAAAAACATTTGAATGATGCTTTATACATGATGGAATAACTGGGTTAAAATACATAAATCACTTTCTTTTATGTGAGTCCTTTGTAGACATCATTCAAGGTCTTTGAGTAACTATATGTTACTTGGAAAACTTGGAAGCCAGATTGACCTTTGTTTCCTCATATAGGTAACTTGATCTTTTGTCTGAATGTCCAAAGGTTTCTTACTATTTAGGTAGGGGAATTTCGTAGCTATATCCTGCTAATGATTTTTCTAGGCCAATGTTCCTGGGACCCATTGTGTCCGTTCAGTTTGTAGATTCAAGTTTTCCTTTATTTTTGGAAAGTTTTCTTGAATTACAGATTTAAACATTTTTTTCCCCGTTTCATGATTTTGCTTCCTTTGGGACACAAATAATGCAAACTTTCTGTTGTCTTCCTCAGCTGTCACTTCTAATATTTTAACTTTACTAATTCTATTTCATTTTGTTTACTTTCATCAGTCCTGTCCAACTTTTCTCTTCTGTGCTTTTTGCAGATTCTGGTCTCCTGTGTGTTGCTTCCTCCATAGTCATGATTTCTATTATGGTTATATCTTTAAATATTCTATTTCTTGACTAAGTTCTGCCAGCTCATGTTTCATTTCCTTTTATCTTCCTACAAATCTCTTTGAAGATGGTATATACATTCTTACATTCCTGCTTTGAATTCACCTTCTACAGTGGCAAGTGCTTTATTATGTTTGTTTTTTAATGTGACATGTTTGGCCACAATCTTCATGTCTCTGCTATAAAAGTTTTCTGGTTCTTCATGTATCGTTTGTTCTTGTTTTTCTCTTCCCTTTTTCTTGCAGTATTATTGTACAGATCCTGTGCTAGTTCCTTTCTGATTACTAGTCATTTTTAAATGTGGCAAGTTCTTACCAATTCAGCTACATGTAGGGGAGAGGGCTGGGACATAACTCAGGCCAGCAAGAATTTTTCTGCTGATACAGAGTGGATTACAAGAGTGAGCTCTTTAGTCTTTTCCTCATTTTAGTCTTCAGAGATCGGCAGCTTCAGGGCTGTTGAAAATGCAAGTTTTCTCTCTTTATCCTGGTCTGCTTAAACTCTACTTTTACAAAAATGGTTTGTCTCTGTGATTACTCCTTTCAGCCTGTCTACCTTGCTTCTCTTTCACACCAAAGTGTATACAAGAAAGCTTCTGTCATTACTCCTCACATCTAGTCCCATGGTCTCACACAGGGGGCCACTGGTTTATCCCTCAGGATATGCCAGTGACTTTGGAGGACTAAACTTTGGCAGCTTTACCCCAAATCTGCAGCTTTAGGAGTTCTCTCTCAGCATCTTTCTACACTCCTTGGAGTTTCACTGGATTTGGCAGCCCTTCCTCACATATTGTGGTTCCAGATTACAGACCTCTCTTAGTTTCATCAAAGAAGGAATCTGTTTTTCATTTTCTTTCATTGCTCTGAGGTAATTCTAAACAAAAGAAGGAACTGACATCTTTATCCTGCCGCTTTAAAATAAGAAGTTAAGTAAGCAATTTTAGGGGTCTAACCACACAATTAGAAACAATCTACCCCAAGTTGGGAGCATGGAAATAGTGAAATGACCAAGGGTATAAAAATGTCAAAAATATTAAAGTATACAGCTATTCATTTATATAATAATTGTGGGTATTTGTGAAAATATATAATTGTTTATGGAAAAAGCATACGATGATTGTAAAAACTATATATACTGGGGTCATAAATAAGTAAAATATATACATGTACAGGATGAAGAATGGAAGGGAAAAATGAAAATTGTTTTCTGTTAAGGGTAATTAATACTAAGTAATGTTTTTCATTAAATAAAGTTTTTGTTGTTGTCATAGTCTGTGCAATAAAAAACACAATGTTCCAAAAAGAAAAACAATTGAGACCATACAGAGATTTACTCCAGCACCTATGAAACACAAATCATTAAAAATGCAATGACTGGCTCCCCACTTGCCAGTACTACCTATGTACTATTCCTGTAGGCAAGCTCCAAAGTTGTATCCTTTTGCTCCAATTCCAAACCAGGTTCTTTACAGCAGCCAGGTGTCTCCCTGCCTCCACTGCCTACACCACTCCCTCACTCCTGGAGGTTAACTCTACTCCAACAGACCACTGTCTACTCAGCACTGATGATGTGCCAGGCACTGTAAGGGGAGCACAGCAGGTAAGAGTATGGGCTTTAAACCCTTTAGTTTGTTTTGTTTATAATAAAGAGCAGCAAAAAAAAAAAAAAAAAAAAAAAAAAAAAA
>NW_006798798.1:3248519-3256611 GCF_000442215.2 Lipotes vexillifer | reverse complement strand
TTTTTATAAAAAAAAAAAAAAAAAAAAAAAAAAAAAAAAAAAAAAAAAAAAGCAGGTTGCATTTAAAGGAAAAGTTAGAGTTAAAATGTTTGGGCTTTGGAAACAGCCAGATTAAATAAAATAAATGTAAAATGCACCTATAACAGTGCCAAGGACATAGCAGACATTCAACCAAGGATATTTTTAAAAATCTCTTATACTTTAAATTTCGCAGCAAGGGCAATATAACACAATGGTTAAGACAACAGGAAACTAACTTTTTAATTTAAAAAATATGCTAGGAAAGGATACTACATATACATTTTCTGTGACCATTTAAACCAACATCTTCTTTTCAGCTCCAAGTTCCTCTGTCCCAGGGTTCCCACATATGAAATACTAACACTGCTATGAACATTTAAAAAAATTACTTTGAATGCATAAACTGAATGTATGATTAGTCTATTTTATTAGCAATATTTTTACTCTCTGAATAATTACAACTAATTCAAAGTATTCAAAAGATCAAAGTATTTACATAAAAAACTAGCCTGGCAATTTTGATAAGTTATAACTCAAATAAAGAAGGGAAATAGATTTTCACTTCTCAAATATTCCCATCATCCCCCAAGATGAAAATGATGTAAAGGAGTAAATTTAGGAAGGCGTATAAACTCTGAAAATGAGCTTTCCCTTTGGCTAAGTAATACCATTGATCAGTAATGGCTGATTTCACTGGTTTATTCACAGAAAATGTATAAGCACTTTAAAATTAAAGTTCAATTTAAATAAAATTTAAAATTTAGTTCCTCTGATGCACTAGCCACATTTCCAGTGTTCAGTCACTATAATCTGGCTAGCAGCTACTGTACTCGACAGTGTAGATTTAGATCATTTCCTTCAGTACAGAGAGTTCTGTTGGAGACCACTGGGTCTAGATAATTCTAAGATGAAAAATAAGCCAGCCTATCATCTGGTTTGAGAAATGATTACAACATCTGAGGATTCTTCTTGTGACACAGGGGTGAAAAAAAACCAGAGAGCTTGAATAGAGAGGGAAAAACGCACCAAGACTCTGAGCTCAGCTTTAAGTGTAAGGTGTGGGGAGCCCTGTGAGAGGGTGCACCTGTCTCACAGCTTCTCCCAGCCCGTGTCTGAGGCAGAGACAGAATCTGGCCTCCGGTCTCTTTCTTCTCACGCTACATACTCCTCAGACAATCCTGCCCACACAGCTACAAGCTGGTAACATGAAAAGGTCTGTTTCCAACACACATGGAACTCCTGCCTTCAGATCCGTAAATCCAGCTCCCCTTACTCCATATCTTTACTTGGATTGTTTTGAAAGTGACTCACAATGTATCCAAAACTGAACTCATCATTTCTTGCCTCGCTGCCTCCTGCATAAAAAAGAATGTGGTTGGCCTTTGTCTCCAGTTCCTGAGAGGTAGCCAATAAACCCTTGAATTTCACTGTGACAAGAGTATCTTTGTTACTCATGGTGGGCTCCTTGGCCCACATCTGACAGCTTGTGCTAACAGGTGACTCAGGGTGGGCCCCTAGATGGTTTTTGCTAAGGAGATGACTCAGGATGGGAGCTGGCCAAGCCAGAAAGACCAACCGTATGCTTAGAGGGTTGGCGCTCTGAGCCAAAAGATATCAGCCCGACCTCTGGCAAGTGGAGAGCAGCTGGAGATTGAGTTCAACCCTGTGGCCCATGATTTAATTAATCATGCATACATAACGCAACACCAGTAAAAACTCTCAACACCAGAGCTCAGGTAAGCTTCCCTGGCTGGGAATACTCTACACATTGTCGCACACTGATGTGCCAGGAGGGTAATGCATCCTGACTCTATAGGAAAAGGACAATGGAAACTTGGAGTCTGGGACTCTCCCAGACTTTTCCCACTGTGCCTCTCCCTTTGGCTGGTTCTGATTTGTATCCTATTTCTATAATAAAATTGTAATCATAAGTACAGAGCTTTCCTGAGTTCTGTGTCATTTTAGTGAATGGATAGCCAGTTGGTCAGAAGTGAGAGTAGCCTGGGGTCCCCCAAAGTTGTGACTGGCTTCTGAAGTAAGGGTCAATTTTGGGGAGGACTGTGCCCTCAACCTATAAAGTGTGGCTTAACTCCGGGTAGTTGGTCGGAAGTCACTGTACCCTTCAGATCTGCTCCTCCCACAGGGTTCACGATCATAGCGAATGAAGATCTACCCATCTATCCTTCTGCTAATGGGAGAAAGAAGATCATCACTGATAATTCTTCCTCCTCAACTGCACTCCACACAAACGATGAATCAGTACATCCTTCCAACTCCTGCCCAGTCTACAAAGCCCTACATGACCTGGCCTTTTCTTCAGGTTTCTTGATGATGGGGTATATCTATTTAAGGGTGCTAGTAGGGCCACGTATAAGCTTTAAATTAAAGAGCTAAACTTATAGTTTAAAATTATGTGATCTCTTTCACCATGTCTCCTTGCTATAGAGTTACTAGCATTTAATTTTGACTTTATGCCTACAAAGGGGAAATTCCAGGCTTTATTTAGAATACTTGTATTAATAAATAAGTTTTAAATTTCTCAATTCCAGGGAATCTGTTTATAGGTACTCAATTTTAAAGAGACAGGTGAGTAAAATTTTTCTTGACAAGAAAAACTACCAACTGTCACTGAAGGGTAAGAATTATTATTTTCTGGTACCATGATTATTTGTATAAAGATATATCCATGCTGTACCTATAAAGTAATATGACAGGTTTTAAAAATAAACATACTAGAAATTACTCATAAAAATAAAATCTGTCATTCAAAGCAGTCTCCTTTGGAGACTCATTCCAATAACGGAACCAAAGCTCAAAATATTTTGGAAAATTCTCTTTGGGAACTGTCTTCACATTCTGCATAGATACTTCTGAATATTCTCATAGATGATAAATCTTTGCCCTGTGAAACTCAATTTTACCTTTGTAAGCAACTAATCATTAAAAGCCATGGTGGGAAATAAGGTCAAAGATCATGACATTTCTGATGAAAAGAAAGGTATATTTGGATGAAAACCACTGGCAACGTGTAAGTTTTAAGTGATATACTTGCTCTGAACCAAAGCCAAATTAAAGGATGTCAGAGGGGAGAGAGAGAGAGAGAGAAAGAGAGAGAGAGAGGGAGGGAGGCAGGAGAAAGACAACAAGGAAACTGGTATTTAAAGAGTCACACACTCTCTTGAAAATCTGATGACAGTTATGGCTTCCTCTCAAACTTCTGCATATATTATTAGAAAGGTACACCACATCAAGGTCATCTATGGAGCCAGATTAAAATTCCCTGGTTTAGAACAGTAGCTTTCGCTTTCTTTTTCTTTCTTTCATTTTTTTTTTTTTTTTTACTGTACCCAACAGGAAAAAAAAAATTATACTGTGACCCAGTTTGTACATACATACATATAATTAAAACAAAAGTTTCACAAATAATTATCAACCTTACCATGTGATAGTATTCTCTTATATTTGATTTCATTATGAAAAATGCTACTTATGACCTACTACACCAATTTCACAATCTACAGTTTGAAAAATACTGGTTTAGAGTAACTGATGCCTAATATGAATAAACTAATGAAAATGGGAAAACTCACTTGATTATAAAAATTCTGATGTTATTTTAAACTAACAAAGAAAAAGTCATTTTACTCTATAGCCAAACTTTTCAAGAGACTGGATTCTTTATGGCAAAACGGAACCGTCTTGGTCATTCATCTAAATGGCTAACTAACTACTGGAGACACTGATGGGTAAATCATACAATGTTCATACCTTAATATTAGAAAACCACAAATCATTCTCATGTAAAGTGGCTAGGTAGACAGATGTAAGAAGTCCAGTGCAAAGGGCAACAGTTCCACCAATTGTAAATGAAAGAATCGTCCATAATCTTCTATTGGTACAACCTTTTAGAAAAATGAACAGATGAAAAACCAAGTCAGTAAAGGATTTAGCAGTTAATAGTTCTATTTCAGACTGTCAAACGTGCCAAGTTCCAGCTGCCTGTTAGTGGTGAAGCTTTCCGTGTCTCCAGCAGACAGTTAGGGGTTCCGTTTTGTGATTCCACAGACCTTTGTATACTTTTCATACTTTTATTATAGTTTTTTTCCCCCACTGTATCTAACTGTTCATTTGTCCATTTTGCCAACTAGAATGTAAGCATCTTGAGGACCAGCATACTATCTTATTCACCTTAACACCTAGGACCTGTGCTTGACCTAGTTTAACTACTAAGTTTCTTAAATAGAGGAATAAATGGGTTACAGATCTAAAATATAAAGTCTTTTAGATGATCTACTTACAATGTGTGGTTTATTCATTAAAAGCTACTCCCAAACTTGATTACTTAAAATTTTAAACCCCATCACACAAGTTAAAGGAATATAAACTAGGAAACATATTTATAGTATATATAAGAAAGGTTAAATATCCTTAATATAGGATAAATACTTTCAGGATAATAAAAAAAATGAATATTTCAGTAGGAAACTGATTAAGGACATGAATAGGCAATGCACAGAAGAAAAAATGGGCAATAAACTTAATAGAAAAAAAAAGTTAGTATTAATGAAATGCAAATCAAAACAAAGAGCTATAACTTTTACAATAGTGGCCAATTTGATAGCTTAAAAATGCTTAGTACTCTGTTTTGGTAAGGATACAAAAATATCGACTTTTTTTAAAAAAATAGACATTTTTTAAACACTGCTGGTGTTAGAATAAATGGATACCTCTCTGGAATGTGACATGGCAATAGGAAGTAAAAGCCACCAAAATGAGCACCCTATTTGACCAATAATTGTACATCTAGGCATACACCTCAAAGAAATAAAGTTTTAAACAAACATTTGGCCACTGTGGTTCAGTTTGTATAGGTAAAAGGTTAAAAATCATCTAAATATTCAATAAGAAATTAAATAAATTATGCTACAGTCACACATTGACTACACACTGACAAAATTTTAAAAATACATTGACTGACATATGTTCATAACACAACAAGAGAAAGATAGCAAGTTACACAACAGTGAGTAGGATCTCAATTTTGAGAAAAAACACATCTGAATGCTTGTAGGTGTACACGTACAGAGAACAACATTTAGACAGCAAGATAAAGTGTCATAGGTGGTAATCTCAGGATGAGTGGGTTTGCGGGAGTATTTTTTCCTTCATTTTTGCTTTTCTTTAGTTTTTTTTTTTTCTGATATGAATAAATACTGCTTTGGTAAAATGAACAGTCCTCAAAGTTATGTTTTAATTTAAAAGGACAAACTTGAACCTGTATTTGTTTTTATATAAGATTTTCAGAAAATACTCTGTATTGTCCCAAATTGCCAATAGCTGAGTTGGGTGGCATGACTGCTCAATACAGATTACTTTTATTTTATAAAACTGTCACCCCCCCACCAAAAAAATAAAACCTTTACCCCAAATTACTTTACTAGCTCTAGCTGCAGCTGATGTAAACTCTGTCAGATATCCAAAATGGCTGACAGACATGGAATTTTTCATGCTTACTTTAAAAAATCCTGACCGTGCTTAGCCTAAGAAAGCAACTTGGGAAGCAAGAAGTTGGTAATTAATGCCATCTGATGTATGGCTCAGCAACAGTCTTCAACATTATTTAAACAATTTACCAAATTCTGACCACTTTTCCCACCAAAAAAAAAAAAAAAGCAAATTAGAAAATTTCAGGAATTTAACTGAAAATAAAGAATAAAAGAAAGTTTGATTCATCTTTCAATATTTTAATGAAATGAGAAACTCACCCAAGGTAAGGCTGTCTAGTTGTGAACAGCATACACAAACCAGAAAAATTAGAAGTAGACTAAAATCTGAACAGTGGGAAAAAGTATTACTCTCAAAGTCAAAGGATCAGATTGGCATAACTATACTGAACAGGCAGCTGAGAAGCAAAGGGTTCTAATCAGAGGTCTTCTATGTAATCATAACTGTAAAACAAATATTATCACATTGCGATCAAATCATCTGTAAAACTAAAATATCAGGGTAATAGAATAAGTTTCTTCACCTATTAGGTCTCACCAAATTTTCATCCTATTGGAGAGTGATTATTTCAATGTGCAGACAAAAAAGCAATCCAAAATGCTGCTTTAATTTAAATCACCTACTAGATGGCAATTTATTTTCCAACTTCACATTTTCTTCTTGCGCCACGTAATCCTCTGAAACTTCTGTGGTTTGTATTCCTTTTCTTTGCCTGATGGATATCATGGTGTCAAAGACTCACATGCATTGTTCTTCCAACCACTCCTACAAACAACAAAGAAGTAAGCCACCATCCATATGTCCGTACCCTCTCTGCCAAATACAGCCTGTGCTCATCTGTGTTTTGGAGACTTTACCTGAGCCATTTTCCCTCGCTTAGCACACCCTCCCATTTTCCCATCCAAACCTTAACCAGCTTTCAAAGCTACTCTCAAGACACAACATAAATATTTCTTTAACACAACCACATTTACAAAGCGCCTGTCCTGTGGCAGGCACTGCCAAGAGTTAGGAGCACAGGTGAGCATCACAGACAAGCCCCTGCCCTTCTTCCAGGAAGCCTTCTTTCTTGGGATGCACCAACCCCTACTGATCTCTCCCCTTCCCGAGTCATAGCAGCTACCACGCATTTTGTCACATAATTAGGTAGTTTTATATTATTTTCTATAGTACCAACCATGGAGAAGGTATTAAGTAGTAAATTTGTTGATTGTTGATGGTCTGATTTTGAAGAACTGAAACACTGTTTTGTCTCCAGTATCTGGATTTTGATACTGGTGCTCCTTCAAACAATTTACACTGGAAGCTTTAGGAATATGCCTCAGTGGTGATGGCAGCGGGGGTGTGCCAATCAGGGCAGCTGCTACACCAGGCAGCAACAGTGGGAGTGACGGCAGGGAGCAGGGGCCTGGTTTGGAAGCAGCAAGTGGGAGGCAGGGGAGTGGTGGCAGTGAGTAAGCTGGCTACAGTCCCCCGGAACATCTGGCGTCACTCCTCCGACAAATGAACAGCGTTTAACCATTTATTAACTATGACCGGTTGCCGGACACGACTGTCGGGGCAGTTTATTAATTCCTAAAGGTAAACAAGTTGCTCTACTGAAAAGAACACACCAATCAACGTTATACCATTCATTCATTCATACAAAAAAAAAAATCTGAGAGGAAAAAGGTGCAAGTACCGAAAATGGAGAATCTGGAGCAACGAAGGAGAAAACGAGTGTGGGCAAAGTCGTACGTTTAGAGATGAGCTTACCCCCAAATTACCTCATCCTAGAATCATGATCTTTCTAAGGGCCCCAAGCGGAGTTGTAAAAATCCCACAACTGATACAACGTAACACATTAGGACAGAAGGGCAACAAATGTTTAAGTGCCAACTACGTGTGATAACTGCATGAACCCAAGAAACAAAAGTTTCCCCATCAAATTACAAGGAATGCCATCTTAAATGTTTGAAAAGGGAAATGAGAGCGGGTGTTTTTCTCCATTGCTTAGAAGAACCAGCACGTACTGGGCATTCCGGGGCGCTGCCAGGGCACATTATTCAGCTCACCTCCGCACCCCAATCTACACCACCGGAGTCCCCGCCAGACGCTGAGGGGCCGGATAAGTTCAGTAACTCGCTCCGGCTCATCTAGGAAGTGGCGTGGCCGCCGAGGCCGGAGACCACCCAGCCCCTCCCTCCGCCCGCGTGGCCAAAGCAAGAAGTCGCCCGAGAAGGCGCCCCGCCCTCGGCAAACTTGCTCTCTCCGAAGCTGCCGCCCCCAGCCCCGCACGTCGGGAGGACAAGGGGGCGCCCAGTCCCACACCGGGTCTCCGAAGAAGCCGCGAGGGCCGGATTCGCGCCCCCAACCTGAGCGACGCAGCGGGGCGGCCCGCGGGCTTTCGGTCTTTGCGGCAGATTCAGCTGAACGCTGCCGCGCAAGGTCGGAGCGCCACCCGCCCGCCGGACAGTCCGGGGCCGCCGACGGAGCCTCGCGTCCGCGCGTCCCCTCGCGCTGCCCGCGGCCCGACACGCAGCCACAGACCTGCGGCCTCCGCCGTCCTCGCGCGCGGCTCCGGACC
>NW_006798798.1:3235595-3248509 GCF_000442215.2 Lipotes vexillifer | reverse complement strand
CCGGCCGGCCGGCCGGGGGCGCAGAGGGCCGGGGGGGCGGGGCCGCACTACGGCCAGCAACGCGCCGCGGGTACAGCTAAAACCCAGCAGCTGCGAAGCTTTGTGCTTGCACCTTGGAAATGGGGGGCTGAGGGGAGTCACCGCCCCGGGGAGGGGGCGCGCCGGGGAGGCTGGGCCACTGAGGCCACGCCTATAGGTCCCGGGAGCCGTCCGTCAGCACGGGCCACCTCCCCCTCTCGGGGCGCCCCGCCCCGTCTCGTGCGGCGCCGGCCGGAAGGAAGCGGCGCACTTCCGGCCGCCGGGCTGTAGTGTCGGCTGAGTTCCGCTCCGTTCCGCTGTGTCCCGCGGCTCCCGGCACCCCTCGAAGAGCACTGGACCCCCGTCACCGACCGAGGAGCCCGAGGCCACCTTCGCCTACGCAGGCTCCCACCACCCCCAGGCCAGAGCGAGCGGCGCTGCTCGGGGGAAGAGGGCCGGGATGCGAGTAAGGGTGGCCTCAAGTCGAACCGCGTGCTGGTGGCACCACTTCGGCCCCCGGGTGGGGAGGGTGAGACGGGCCGCGGGCCGCGAAAAACTCTTTCTTGCGCCGGTGCCCTCCTGTCTCCTGTGCTGGTGGATGTGGAGGGGTCAGTAAGGGCCCGGTGGACGGAAGCAGTCCGACCACTCGGACATCTCCCAGCTAACCGCGTTGCCAAGGCCTGGCGCGCCCCCTTCTCGGGTCTTGGCAACACCCCCAGGCCCCAACTGCCGGTGATCTGTGTTTGGAAGTCTTTTACCGACTGCCAGTGAGGTACTTTCGCATCTCCAAAGACGCGCCTCTTTTTGGTGAGGGGGGCTGGGCGCGCTGTCTTCTTCCAAATTTTGTGTAGAATACGTTCCTCTGTCTTAGGCTCTTGTGTTACTCCGTCTCCAAACTAGAGAGTAAGCCTTTTCGGAGGGCAGTTGCTGTGTTTTATACGGGGATATCTTTCTTAATCACACTGCGATGAACAGTAGGTAAAGCCTTTTGTCAGCAGATTCTTAGAGCACATGTTAATTGAGTTTTATTAAGGAATGGTCCTCTGGGTCTTCCACCTGTGAAGAGGACTGCCCATCTGTCTAATTCCAGGAATTACTTCAGCCAGGTGCCTTTCCTTGTTTCCCCTGTTTGATATTTTCCTCCTCCATTGTGTGTCTGTTGCTGTTAATAACAGACACACATTCTGTGCCCATGGGTTGAGGTATCTGCTGGTGGTTTTAATAAAAATAAATGTCAGCTGTTTTTTCAGGTGGCATTTGTCATGTTTAACATGATTGTTGGTGTCTTTTTTTCATGTTATGGACTTGAGAACAGGGACTGTATATTTATAATCTTTCTCTTTCACCTTAAGATGCCTTACATAAAATACATTTGTGTGTTTAATAAATACATATGTGGGGCTTCCCTGGTGGCGCAGTGCTTGAGAGTCCGCCTGCCGATGCAGGAGACGCGGGTTCGTGCCCCGTTTCGGGAGGATCCCACGTGCCGCGGAGCGGCTGGGCCCGTGAGCCATGGCCGCTGGGCCTGCGCGTCCGGAGCCTGTGCTCCGCAAATGGGAGAGGCCGCAACAGTGAGAGGCCCGCATAACGCAAGAAAAAAAAAAAATAAAAAATAAATACATATGTGAATTGATTCCTCCTTAAGTAGAATTCCCCCTCCTCCCCACCTTATTATGTAGTGTTTTTTCTTAAATTGTCTTGCTCACTGGGGAAAAAAATGAGTCTGTTGTGGAACATGCATCCCTTGAGTAAAGGAAATAGTACTTGTTAGCAGCTGATTGTTTTCATATGAAATGGCTTTATTAAGCAAAATAAAGCTTTGAGAGAAATAGACATCCACTGCTGAGGGTAAGTCTTGGTAATAAATAAGTTAATTAAGAATGAATTCATTCTGATACAGCAACCATGGGGGTGATGGGTAATGAGCGGTAGACCTTTGCCCCCATTGACCTCTGGTCATGGGCTGTAACTGCAGAGGTCTACAGGAATACTTGTTTGCATTGTGTTTTGAAACCCAGTGGGATCTGGCTTTTCCTCTGTTGGGGCCAGCAGTAGTTAAGTTGTGCTGGAACAGTTCAGCTCAAAAGTATGGCCTGGAAACCTGTGGCATCACTATCAACATCATAAGGGAGCTTGTTGGAAATTATCAGGTTGTAGTCATACCTACCGAATCATAATCTGTAGGGGTCAGGGACAAATAATTGGTTTTAAGAAGTTCTCTATGTGGGTATGTGTTCAGCAAAGTTTGAGAGCCGTAGCAGGACCTTGCTACTCAAAATATTGTCTGTGGACCAGCAGTGTTGGCATCACCTAGGACCTTAGAAATGTTGGCTCTCCGGCTCTCCCCAAGGCCTGCTGAATCAGAATCTGCATTTTAGTATAATCTCCAGGTTATTTGTATGTACGTCACACTTTGAGAAGCACTGCACTAGAAGTCATTAATGTCTTCTTATGGGAAGTCACATCCTTCCCATAAAAGCATCTAGCGTTGGACCAAGGGAGAGAGCTCTCCTTCTCCATTGGCTTTTTCCTGTCTGATGTACGATGTTTGTTTGGTTTTCAGTAGTTTGGCTTAGTAGTATGAACACTCTGGATCACTCCTCCCTTCTGTGGCAATAGACTCTCCCAGTATTCCTCCTCTCTACCTTTCTGGCATTCCTTTTCAGTCTCATGTAAACTCCTCTTCCTCTCTGGCTCATGTCTCCAATTTCCAGTGATATTCTGATCACTCATAAGTGTTTATGTCCAGGCATAGCTCCTGACAGCCAGGTCCCATATATCTAGTGCCTATTGGAAATTTCCATGTGTGCAGAGCACTCAAACTCAACTCGTTAAAAATTAAACTTTTTCTAATCCCCAAACATACTTTTCATCCCATGTGCTCCCTTTTCCTATTTGCTGTCAATAAGTTAGGAGCCAAACTTGATTCCTCCCTATTGTGTAGCTCATATATCCAGTCAAACACTGAGTCCCACTGGATTTATAACTCAGAATTTGCCCAACTTTTCCCTATCTCCAGTGCCACTACTGTAATCCAAGGCACAATTTTTTGTCTGGATCATTTCAATAGTCTGCTAACCAATTCCCTTACCTCCATTCCTGCCCTCTGGCCTTGTCCACTCAGTCCACCCTCCATATAAAAAACATACTGATCTTGCTAAGATATAAGTCTTTTGGTGGCTTACTGGCTTTATAAAAAGCTCCTTAACAAGCTTGAAAGTACTGCTGAGTCAGGCTCCATTTACCTCTCCAGCTTCATCCCTACTTCCTATTCATAAATTTCCAAGTTTTTGTAAGTGCCTGACTTAACTACTATTCAGCCTTTAAATTTCAGCTTAAATGATCCTCGCTGCTTGATATTTATATACTCCCCTCTCACTGAATCATAGCTTTTCTGTGTGATGCATAGAATACGGTGGAAGTGACAGTGTGGGACTTCTGAGGCCAGGTCATAAAGACATCCTAGTTTTAGCCTTATCCTCTCTTGGATTGCGCACTTATGGGGGATGCCAGCCACCATGTTGTGAGGACACTCAAACATCGTGTAGAGACGGCCACATGGGCGGCACCTGGCCTCTGGCCAACAACCAGCCTGCCATGTGAGTGAGCCACCTAGGAGGAAGATCTGCCAGCTCCATGTCATCCATGCCACTCTCAAATATCTCATGCACAGATACGGTAAGAATAATAAATGTTTGTTTGTTTTAAAGCCACTAAGTTTAGGGGTAATTTTGTTATACAATGATGGGTATTCAATATAGTAGTCATCCTCTGTATGGATGTATCATCATGTATTTAATATTCCCCTCTAATTGGACATTTAGATTGTTTCTAGCTTTACCCTGTTACATGCAATGCATAGAGAATATCCTTATATTTATGTAATTCTTTAGGATATATTTCTAGAAATAGAATTGCTAGAATTTAAATTAGGATAAACATTGGCAAACTACATTACAAAAGGTTAAAAGTTGTATTACTTTACACCTCCACCAATGTGCATTACGGGGCTTATTTCAGTGTCCTTGCCAACAATGGATATTTTTAATCTTTGCCAATCTTAGGCGACAAATGATATATCATTTTAAATGTATTAGTGAGGTGGAGATATATCAGGACATTATTGGCTGTTTGTATTTCTTTTCCTGTGATTTATGTTTTCATGTTCTTTGGCCAGTCGTCGATTTAATCTTTATATAAAGGGATTAGTTATAGATTATGGATTTTAACATTTTTTTTGGCCGCACCATGTGGCATGTGGGATCTTAGTTCCCTGACCAGTGATCGAACCCGCGCTCCTTGCAATGGAAGTGCGGAGTTTTAACCACTGGACCACCAGGGAAGTCCCTGGATATTAACTTTCTGTTGTATACCTTGCAGGTATTTTCTCAGTGTTGTGTACTTCATATAGTGTGTTTTGCTTTGCATTGGTTTTCCATTTTATGTTATCAAATCTATCATCTTCCCTTTATAAAAGCTTCTGGGTTTTTCCAACATACTTAGGAAAAGCTTTACCATCCCAAGATGGTAAAATTTTAAAAATACTTTTTCCTAGTTTTAAAAAACATTGCACCTTTTTAATATGAAGAGAGAGATCTGACAATTTTTTTTTCTAATTGGAGAATCAGTTGTTTCACCATCATTCTTACCTTACTAATTTGAATTATCTGTATCACATACTAATTCCAGTACGTATATGGCCTATTTGTAAACTCATTTATTGTGTTTAAATGATTTTTAAAAAGAACTAGTTTGCAACAGTTCTACGTACTGTATTTCTTTTAAACACATGTTCTGGCAAGTTTTGCATATTTTCTTGCTCATATAAACTTTATAATCTTTTACCAGTTTCCAAAAATGAATCCATGGAGATTGTTTTACTGGAATTGTATAAAAGGTAAAGAAGTCTTTGAGAGAAATGAGATCTTTACAATACTGAGTATTCTTTTACAGAAACACATATTCAGTTGAAGACAGGTTGGCCCACTTACACATATTTTTGCATCAGTAGTTTCATGCAATCTTATTTTGCCACCTCGTCCACAGGGTTGGTTTTTCAAGTGTCTTAATAAAAGTCAGAGCAGTGGTCTCCAAACTTTTTGATCTCACAACTTCATCAATCAAAAATGTTTGTCCTCTCTGTGTGTGAACGTGTGCACGTATATGTGTGTGTATACATACATATATATACACATTATGTATTGCAATATATGGAAATCCTAATATGTTCTTCCTACATCCCATGGGTTGTTTTATACACTCCTTGTGTATGACCCATGTCAGAGACCTCAGAGATCAGCTGTGTCTACGGCATTCTTCCGAGCCTAGTTTGGCACTCTTGGTCTTAGGCAACCCATGCTGAGTCCTGGAGATCAGCTTTCTCAGTGCTCACAGATCATTCCAGAGTTGCACAGGAATCAGCATTACACTTGAGTCCTTCCCCATACCCCCACCCCCACCCCGCCTTTAAAATACTTGCCTCCTTCCCTGGGAGATTCTTAAGAAAAGGTATTATGTAATACTGTTAGTTACTTTTTCTCTCTATGTAATATTGTTAGTTACTTTTTCTCTCTTCCTTTGATCAACTTTGTATTAACTAGATTTGTAATGGTTTAGAAGAATGAAATTTATAGGCAGATTAGCATAGGTGTATAATTATCCAAGGACTCTATTAAATAAAGTTAACAAAATATTTAAACATTGTCAGTGTTGGTTCATTTTCTTCAACACCTGGTACTCTTCTTCCCTCTACTTGTCTGCTGTTTCCACCTACGCCTTTCTTTTCCATTTCCATGGTTAGACTAACTATTGTACTTGTATGTTTTTGAATAAGGACATGAATAGTCAGGTTATCCAATTAAAGCAGATGATGGTGCTTTATCACATAATAAGCTTTTGGCGAAGTGTGATGATTCCTAGATGTTGGCTCTTCTAGTCCACAAACCAGCCTTGGCTGGTCTTTCCAGTTTGTTCCCTTGGACTGCTCTAATGTCATTCCCTGCAAAACAGGTATATACAACAGGTGTCTAAAAACCCTAGAAATAGACATTTCCTACTAACAGATGCCAAGGTGTACTGTCTGGCGTGGGATTTTTTTTTTTTTTTTTGTAGGACGAAGTAGGACTTTCAGCCAGAAATGTATGTGTTTCTAATGCCCTCAAATTCAGATATTTTATCATGCCTTAAATTATGGCTAATTTAGCACTGGGTTGGATTTTCACTAACACTTAACCACGTGCTGTCCCCAGATCTTCCTGAGTCCACCCGTGGATGTTGATAAACTAGCCTGAAGGACTTATGCTTAGGAATTCACAGGCTTGATTGCCAGGCCTGAAAGCTGCTAGGACTCAAACGACCCCAATAGTTGTGTGGAGATTGGAGTCGGTAGGCTCTGTCCTTTTGTGCTCCCCACATGATGGAGGAACGAATACAGCTACCTCTGAGAGGTTTTTAATCACAGTCTCTTGATGTCTTTAAATTTTTTTCAGTCAAGATACCAGAAAACAAAGTTTGTTTCCTCTCACAACTGTCACCAACCAGTTCATTCATATGAGCATACGTTCTCCATGGTGATATTACCCCCTCTGCCCCCAATAGGGAGAAAATTGGCTCTTGGGGGTTGGAAAAAAACCTTATTTTAATGTATAAAGTGCAGATATACAGTATATCTTAGGTATTCAAATTTCATGGAGGGGGGTGATCAGGAAAAGTCTAAAGAAAAGTTCCTTAGGGACGTGATAATGAAAAAAAGGTTGAAATGCTGATACAGATTAAGTTTTGGTGGTCGGAACACCGGCCAAATTCTAGAGTTTAACTTTTCTCTTGTATTTTCACTATGCATAAGTGTATGTGTGTGTATTGGGGGCGTGGGGGGAGACTGGAAATAGTGTTTAAGTTACATCAGTGGATAGTGGTTAAACGCAAATGCTGGTTTGGATTTTATCTTTGCCCGGTCTGCCGTTTTCCTACCTGGTCATAAGTCTCCTCGGTGAAACTAGGAGAGCTACATCCCAGGCCCACAGGACAGCACCCCATATGAAGAGGCTGGCTTTAGGGCTGGACTGCAGGTATGCTTCAGAATTAGGATTGCTCTGCACCTGAGTCCTGCAGGTGAAACAGTCCTTGTGCGATGGTTAGAAGACTGAGTTCCGTGTGAGAGCTTTGCATGGTCTGAGCCAGGCCATTTCTCACCGTTTCCAAGAACTGTTACCTTTCCCTAATGGTCCAGTGCATGGCACTCAATCCTGTATAGTTAGCGGCGGATTATACTGAGCATATACAATTTGAAATACCATTCTCTCTCCTTGGGCCTAAGTTTTGCCAATGCTGCCTGCTCATCAGCTGATTTAGGGAAAGGACCATTTTCACATAGTCCTTAATGGCCGTTTATAGGTGTGAGAGAATGATTATATGAACTTAATGTGATGGTAACAGGGTATGGTGTCAGAACACCTTCTCCCAGGCTGTTGTCTTTTTAGATGTGACATGAATTGTATACAGTATTCTAGGTACCAGGTTTGTCTTTTTTGGGTATATTTTAAGAGATACAATATTTTGTTGTATCCTTCTTCAAAACACAAAGCAGTATGGCTCTTAGAGTCCTTTCCAAGGCTGTAACAGGTAGCTTTGATACCATGACTTATAAGGGCGTTTAATGCGTCCCTGCCCCCAGCACACACAGTGAGTGCTCAAACCATGATAGGAACCACTGTTTGAGCTCACAGATGGCCAGGCCCTTTATACACATGGTTGCTGATCTTCACAACAACCCTACAAGGTTTAAGTATTACCATCTGTTTTACTGATGAAGAAACTGAGGCTCAAGAAAAGGTTGAATGCCTTACTCAAGGTCACTTGGCTTCGAACCAGCACCATCCAGAACTGTCAGAACTCAACTAGGTATCTTATAGACGATCTTCTCATTTAGTCCACATAACTCTCTGAGGTTGGTATTATAAAATCAGTTTCACATTTCAGAAAATAGAAGACATAACTGAACTTACAAGAGGTTCAAAAAGGTAAAGCCAAACTATATTTCAAACCAGCTGAGGTAGCAAAATACCCACTCAGTGTGCAGCTGGCAGGCCGTCCACCACCCATGCCCTCCCCTTGCTTCAGATGGGACACAGTGACCGCTTTCCCATTAGGAAGATCCACACTTACTTTTTTCCTGTGATTACAAAGTGAGTTTTAAAAAGTGTCACATAGTACACTGGAGCCTCTTTATCAGCATTTGCACACGGAGCACAGGGGTGCTCCAGCTGGGCACAGATTCTGAAGAGCCTCATTTTAGAGTTTTTTAACCTACAGGGTGATACCCTGCATGGATTCCAATCTTAGCATTATGGAAAGGCACGACCTCACCAATTGTATTCTCATGCTTCATATGGAGAAGGGCTTGGAAAATGAAGATAACTTGGAAACCACTGGTTTCCTACAATTACTTATTTGTAGAATGTGAGCTGTAGAGGATCAGAAATAAATACAGCTTATGATCTGAACTGTATCCTGCTGTACTTTTTCTCATTAGCCTGAAATAGAATTTTCTAACACCTTTTGTGGTTGGAAATACTAAATTTAAATGGGATTACAGATATAAACAAAAAGCAAGATGTAGATTGATGTGTCTATTTCAGTAAAATGCAGCCATATTATTGCTGAAGTATGGATACTAAAATTAATAAAATGACAAGTAGAAAAAACCCAGAAATCTGGAGATGTGCACTAAGCCTTTAAATAACATTAGGTACTAATAAAAGACCTGAAAAATGAATAACTTATTTTGTTGAGGGCCTCTTCAGGTCATAATTTTCTATTGTGTACATATTTAAGATGACATACTTTATTAATAACTCAAAAAATATTTTACAATCACTGATACTAGTGGCAATGACATGGACAATTATTCTTAATTTTTCCTTTTAACAGAGGATAAAGCTGAGAAATCAGAAAGATAAAATAGTTGGGTCCATTTTATCAGCTCACGGTCAAGGATTCATTATTTTCTGATTTGTGTAAATAAAACTCCATCCACCTAACACATCATGTCCTTTTCAAACAAAGGCCCCATCTACCTCAGCATTATCATGGAAGTATCTGTCTTACATTCAGTTTTGCAAACTGTTCCCGAATGGTGCCTTTACTCTCTGGATTAAGTGACACAACTGGTGTAAACGTGGTTGAGTTAGGAAACAAACAACACCAACATCTTATGACTGTTCTATAATGGTAAGAATTTATATTAGATGCCTAAAATTAAACTTTTAATTCAAAGGAAGATCTACTAGAATCAACTTTCGTAAGGCAAACAATTTAAACAGGAATTACGCGTACTGGGGAAAAAAATCGATAAAAACCAAGTATGTCATAATCTTACAAACACTTTATGGTCTAAATGAGAAAACTGGATGCAGTATATTAATGTACCACCAGAAAAATGAGGTCTACAGTCCCCCAACACAACACACAAACCAGATTTTGCTGCACATCTAGGACTCTGGGAATGGTTTAAGCATCTTACAGTCATTTGGATTCCAAGATATAAACCAAAACATACTGTCTATTGTATGGCACCAATTAAAAACAGAAGCTCCTCTGAGAATTTATAGGGCCAAAAATGTTCATTTTACATCTTTGCTGCTTGATTCGGAAGAATCTATGTAGGCGAATACTGTGACTTTTTCTTAATCTGCCAATTTAGTCAACAGTTCTACATCAAAGCCAACTACAACCGCCACCCAACCGCAGAATCTGATTTTAGACTCAGACAAGTTATTCATTATAAAGAGGTGTGTCTAAGACTTTTCTTTATATCCTGGATTATGCAAGTCAATGGTCACCGCAGTTGAGTTGGATTAGCTGCCACGGTTACCTCCCAACCGCAGTTAAATATGCCAGTGGCATGACCACATCACAGAAAGGGTGAAGCAGAGAGGGTACCATCAGCACCATAAGGTTGTCAGGAGGAAAACAGTACTTTTTAAAAGCGGCATTATTTATTATTTAATTATGTTGTTATTTTAAACAAATTGTGTTTGGCTTTAAGTAGTGGAGATGATGAAATAGGTTAAGTCATAAATTATGGGTAGGGCTGTAGAAGAACAGGAGACGAAATAGTATATTTATAAAATGATGCTATATAAGGCCTTCTTTATAAGACGCTTTTTTTTCCTGGGAGCTTTAAAGCACAGATCATACCATTGTTCTAGGTCACAGGCCAGCAAGCTCAAACGATTTACTATTAAGCAGATAGTAAATAATTAGGGCTTTGTGGTGCATACATTTTTTAAACAACTACTCAGTGCTGCTGTTGTACCTCAAAAATAGCCATATACAGTAAGTAAATGACTGGGTGTGGCTGTGTTCCAATAAAACTATTTACAAAAATGGATGGCAGGGCAGATTTGAAACAAGGGCTGTCAGTTTACTAATCCTTCTTCTACACCACCACTGTCCAACAGAAATACGATGTGAGCCACATATGCAATTTAAAATTTTATAGTAGCTACATAGAAAAACAGGTGAAATTAATTTTAATATTTTTTTATTTTTTATTTTTTTGCGGTACACGAGCCTCTCACTGTTGTGGCCTCTCCCGTTGCGGAGCACAGGCTCCGGACGCGCAGGCTCAACGGCCATGGCTCACGGGCCTAGCTGCTCCGCGGCGTGTGGGATCTTCCCAGACGGGGGCACGAACCCGCGTCCCCTGCATCGGCAGGCGGACTCAACCACTGCACCACCAGGGAAGCCCTAATTTTAATATTATTTAACCCAAAAGATCCCAAATATCATTATAAGTAATCAATATAAAAAATATTAATGTGATACTTTTTTTAAAAAATGACTTCAGAACTTGTATATTATACACTTATCATCCTAGTCATATTACAAGTGCTCATAGCCACATGTGGCTGGTGGCTACCAAACTGCACATGTTCTGGATCTTTCATGCTGAGATTTCTACAACTATCCAGAGGTTAGTGACAGTGTTGGGATTTGGCTCTTAAAAGATAGGACATAATTATATTGCCCCTGGGGAGACAGGACAAGGGATTAAAGCTTTTGGGGAGAAATATTTGGCCTCAGACACTTGCAGGTAGCCCAGGATTCTAGGGCACAAATGTGTAACTAGACCAATGATACAGTCAGATGATGTTAGCTTCACTTGCCAATGCAACGGATCAATACAAGTGTAAAATGCTAACTGCCGTTAAGAGAGCTACTTTAGCACTTTGACTACATCAGAATTTAAAGTGTATAAGGATGTGATTTGGAAGATAAAGTGAAGAACTGTGTAGCAAGGAGAAAAACTACAAAATTAGATTGAATTTTTAAAAAAAATTTTAATTTATTTTTGACTTGTGTTGGGTCTTCATTGCTGTGCGTGGGCTTTCTCCAGTTGCAGTGAGCGGGGGCTACTCTTCGTTGTGGTTTGTGGGCTTCTCATTGCAGTGGCTTCTCTTGCTGTGGAGCACGGGCTGTAGGCGCGGGCTCAGTAGTTGTGGCTCGTTGGCTCTAGAGTGCAGGTTCAGTAGTTGTGGCACGTGGGCTTAGTTGCTCTGAGGCACGTGGGATCTTCCCAGACCAGGGGTTGAACCCATGTCCCCTGCATTGGCAGGTGGATTCGTAACCACTGCGCCACCAGGAGAGTTCCTAGATTGAATTTTTTAAAAGATTAAAACAATCTAAATGCTTTTTCAATTACCTTTGTGTAACACAGTTTAATGCTAGTCATCAATAGTTTAACATGTTACCAAAGGGTAATCATAAGCCTTAGTTTAAGCCTGGGGAAGTTCTTCATTATTTAAATCCAAATTTCTAAGTGATTAAATCAACATTTCCAAAATAAGAATGGATATAACTTTTTGTTAATAAAACTTAGAGGCAAGTGTTTTTAACAAAAAATTTATTACCAAAATACAATATTAAAGTCAATACATGACAAACTTCTGTAAAGCAAAATAAATTATTCTAACATTGTACAGTATTTCCAAAGGTAGTTAAAGTAGCGCTAAGACCTTGCTTCACTGTTTGTTGAACAGATAAACTGTTCTACCATGAAAATAATCCTAGAGTTTTAGGCGTTAAGGCATGCAGCTTGATGTGCAGGATAATTTTACAAAATGCAAATCATCCTATTTTAATAAGATACAGTGTCAGAATTAACTGTAGTCTTTACATGTCAGTGTTCCAGAAATTTTTAGACTTTGGCTATAGAAGCAATGCCATAGTGTTACACAATACTTATTTCTTAAAAAAATACATGTATTCATGTCCATGAATATCAAACTCAAATCTCTATTAAATATATTTTATAGAATATTACTTAGAGCACCTTGCTGTACAATAAAAAAAGATTAAATAAGTGTCTATGAAAACTAAAAATATAATAAGTCTCAAAAGAGAAGCCTGCTTGTCTTTGTCAAGCCAAGTACACTGCAGGAAGATACAATGTAAACATAGGTGCCCACCATTTGCTTTGTGAGAAAAGACGAAGAAAATAATAAAGCCACTGATAGCTACCTCAAATAGATGAAAGATCTAGAATAAAGGCTTCAGTCAGTGTCACTACACTGCACTGGCTGGACACAGAACTTGAAGTCTACAGGTCAACTGGAATATAGGCATGGTACTGTTAGAGCACTGGGGATACCAACCATATTCTGGATTATTAGAGAGAGAAAATGATAGAGCCCTGAAAAAGTATTATTTATAATGATCAGAATGCATCATCTTCCCCCTCCCCACCTTTGCCTTATCCAGTAAGTGTTTTAAAAACTATTTTCACTGTCAAATCTTAGAATTGTAAGTGTTCAGAGGGGAAAACAAATACTGAGCTTTACATGGCAAAAGATCTAGTACCAGTAAATGTTATTCCTATAAAGGGAATTCCTGCT
>NW_006798798.1:3154436-3235543 GCF_000442215.2 Lipotes vexillifer | reverse complement strand
TCCTGCTGATTATTTTAATATCTATTCTATAATTAAAATTGCATATTTAGTCTTCATCATATTCAATTGTTCTTAGTGGGGAGGGTTAATTTAAGGCTTGCCTCAAAACCATAATGGGAAGGTACACAACATCCTTGGTATATGGTTCCTCCTATAGGCCAAGAGAAAGCTTTTGAAGATATTTTAGGCTGGGAGCAGATGAATATTTAAAGACTTTTGAACTTCTGGGTTAATTTTTTCCCATGAGCTAGGGAAATTTTAAATTCATGATTCCAAATGGAAAATTTAAATAACAATCAATGGAAGTAGTTTAAGGAAATGAAGAAAGTTAATTTAAAAATACACTTGAAATTTTGGGAGTGTTTTTTTTTTGCGGTACGCGGGCCTCTCACTGTTGTGGCCTCTCCCGTTGCGGAGCACAGGCTCCGGACGCGCAGGCTCAGTGGCCGTGGCTCATGGGCCCAGCCGCTCTGCGGCACGTGGGATCTTCCCGGACCGGGGCACGAACTGGTGTCCCCTGCATCGGCAGGTGGACTCTCAACCACTGCGCCCAGGGAAGCCCCTTGGGAGTGTTTTTTGGTTATTAGTATTTTGCAAATGATTATATAAAATTAAAGCCAAGGAAAATTTATAAAACAAAAACTCTTCTAAGTTTGTTAATTTTCAGAATAATAGATTTTTATAAAGAAACATTGAGTCAGAGCTACCAGTAATGAAAAAACTAAGTGGCAACAATATAGTAATAATGGAACCATTTAAAATATTTTAGTTTATTTTTGAATTTGAAATGAAATATAACTGTTAATTCTGAAAACAGGAGAAAATGAGAAAACCCACTGCATGTGGATTTGGGGAATATAGTTTAGTATATATGAATTCATTTTCTCTTTTAAAAATCAGATATCAGAAATGGATTAACTTTCACAAACTAAAGCTATGTAAATTAAAGAGTTGCAAAGTTACAATCAACTCTGTTCAAATATCATCATCAAATTAGATTTTAAAAAGCAAATCAAAAAAAACAAAACAAAAACACACAAATCAGACAGTATTTCAGGTTACCTGGCCCTGATGAAATAGTTCCTAATGCTATCTGAAAAATGTTAATTCATTCGATTCATACCTGGACTTTGGGAAGAGAATTCTTTTCCTAAAATGTGTCTACTAAGTATCCTATCAAGAAATTCTGTTTTCGATGTTTTCTAAGCTTTATGAGAGGTACAGCCTCAGCTCTAGAAGATGTTAGAGTCAAGTTCAGAAAGAGCACCCTGAAGACTGTGCACCACATGGTGCACCGGCCACCTTTTGACTTGTAGGCAGAACTGACATTAACAGAACAATGCATACATAATACAAAAGCAAAACCAAAAAACCCTGTTCTCTTCACTCTTTGAAATACACTGTAATACAAATGTGTAATTAATGAGAAGATTACATCTATTTGATGGCAAGTTTTAGTTGGCTTCCCATGTGTCCTATTGCACACCAACAAAATACAATTTCCTGGAAAGGAGAAACCCAAATAGTTTTTGTTTGTTATTAAACGTTTTATAAACAACCTGAATTTTTACTACATTTTAGCCACATTTGGTTGTATCTCTTATGCTAAGTATAACTAAATAAAAAGCTCCAGGAAGTAAAATCTCAATAGTAGTACTCATTTTAAGGGGCTTTTGAATTTCATTCCTCTTCCCACAAATGATTTTTATTTAACAGTTCAAACTACCTCCAAGGTCTGATAAGCAAATGCAACTTTTCCTACTTTGTTGTTTTTAGACAACAAGCTTGGTCTAGTTTAGAAGAGTGGATTAGAAGGTCTATGTAACTATTGAGAAGCTGTGGTGTTCCATCAGCACTCTGAAAAGAACCTCTGAGAAGTGCACTGTGCTCAACCAGTCACCATTTTTATGAACCTTGAGATTTGGTTTGAGGCTGGTGGGAATTCACCTCTTTCCTCCTTTGCCCACAAGACATTCACTGTAAATTTAAGACAATAATTTACTTTGTAAAACGCCTATTTACAATCTAGATTTGGATTTTGAGGTCTCTCTTCTTTTTTCTTTCTTAAGAGTAAAGTAATATATCTCAGATTGAGTATATGATTTGTTCCTATCAGTCTGGTTAAAGATTTAGGTTGATCATCTCAAAGCCCTGTAATGATCTCTTCTTTCCTTTGTTGATACCAAAAAACCCTCAGACACATGCCTCCCATTTCTCACAAGAGGGTTGTCATTCATGTCAAAATTGAGAATGAAGAAAAGTAAGCTCTGCTTAAGATTGTGACACTTTCATAACAGTAAGTTTTAGAATAGTTCCTGAAAAGCCCTTTCTTAACTCTTGCTTGCATTTCTACACTGTAACAAGCTTTTAATAATAAATATACTTAAACTAACAGGTAACAGAGGATTATTATAAGAGTACATCTTTGCTGCCTCAACCCACTTCTCCTCACTCAAAATGCTTAAATATTATTACCCCTTATCCATTTGGAATTCCTTTTATTACATTACAAATTTCGTTCCAAAGTTACATCTGTCATTTCTTCAAAAATCACACCAACTATTTCTTCTGTGCCTAGTAAGTTACTGGACAGCACAAAGGGCAAACTGTGGTTTAAAGGATTCCTCTTCTGCTGTTTTCCTCTTCAGATTAACTATTCCACCTAATTTGTGTTTAGAGTTGTGTTGTGGTCTTTATTTAGGATGATGTTTACAATTTCACCCTCATGCTCCTTCATATGATCCAAAAGATTTTCTTTGCTGGTAGACTCAAAACCACAAATACAACAACAGAAGAGTAAAACGCAATACTCCACGCCAGGAGGGGCCAGACTGGAGTTTTTTTCTAAACTATATGAGGTATTACTTGTAGGGTTTAGTTTCTCATTCTCGTTGGTACCTACGACTTCACTGGGAGCCTGGGAAATCAGCTCTGAGGATGACACCAAATTTTCTGAACTTCCAGTGAGAGAATCGGCTCCTTCTTCACTGCTGTTTAACACAGTCTTTCCGGAAGATTTCCCCTGAACTCTTAAAAACAAAAGAAAACACATTAAACCTTGAGTTGGTTATAATGCAGACTAGTAGATTTAATCCTAACTTTATATATAATGTATATATAATTATAAACAATAACCTATTTATATATAACAGTAAGATCAAATACCTGCCACTTTGTGAAATTGCATCATTAATAGCCTTGTTTACTTGTTCATAGTTATAATTTTGGTCACTGGCATGCTTCCACATATGAGACTTCAAAGAAGGAGGATGGCTGCATACATACCCACACAAAGAGCATCTGAAAGATAGATATGAAGTAAATCAGATGATCCCATATCATTTTTAGTAATTACAATGATTCTGTAACAATTATTAAATTTATTATCCTGAAGACTTATTAGACATCACATTTCACTGAATCTAAGATGCCACTGATTATAAGAGACATTGATTTCAGAGGCTAAAACTAAAATGTCCTAGGGTGGATATCTCAGAATCATAGAAATCAAATATTTTACATTATAAAGAATTTATAAGAATCAGGACAAACATCCCAAATTACTTTAGCTATTACAGTATTTGGAAAGATTTCTAATATAGTAATATGAAAAACCTTTGCTCTATATTATTTAATAACACCCACGTACACAAATACACAAAATCAGTACTCTATACCACTCTTATTTCTTAAGAAAGCAGAAAAAAATTAAGTAATTTTCAACATGAACTCTGTGCTTAACTTACAGATTCATAGAAAATGTAAGTAGTCCTGAAATGCTTCAACAATTTAGATTTCATAAGTAAAACAGATAATTAATAATCTTAAAGTTTCTATTCAAATTGTTTCACATAATTGGGTATACTTTGTAAAATCTGAACTGAATGAAGTAGTTAAAAAAATTAACGGACTATTTTTTAGAGCATGTTTAAGGTTTTCCCACTGTCTCCCCTGCATACAGTTCCTCCTATTATTAACATCCTGCATCAGTGTGGAATATTTGTTACATGTGATGAAACAATATTGATATATTATTATTAACTAGAGTCTACAGTTTACATTAGGGCTCACTGTGTTGTACAGTTCTATGTATTTTAATAAATGCATTATGCCATGGATCTATCATTATAATATCATGCTGAATAATTTCCCAACCCTAAATATCCTCTGTGCTCCACCTATTCATCCCTCCCTTCCCCCAATCCCTGGGAATCACTGATTCTTTTACTGTCTCCATAGTTTTGCCTTTTCTAGAATGTCACATAATAGTTGGAATCATACAGTATATAGCCTTTTCAGACTGGTTTCTTTCCCTTTTCCATTCGCATTTAAAGTTCCTCCATGTCTTTTCATGGCTTGAGAGCTCTTTTTTCTCCCTCCTTTCGCTAGATAATATTACATTGTATGTATGTACCAGTTTGTTTATCCATTTCTCTACTGAAGGACATCTAGTTGCTTCTAAGTTTTGGCAATTATGAATAAAGCTTCTATTAAACATTTATGTGTGGTTTTCGTGTGAATATAAGTTTTCATCATTTAGGTAAATACCTAAGAGCAGAATTATGTTTATCTTTTTAGGAAACTGAAAACATACTTTTAAAAAGTATATATATAACTGATTCATTATGTTGTGAAGCTGAAACTAACAGACCATTGTAAAGCAATTACACTCCAATAAAGATGTTAAAAAAAAAAAAAGATCTACAACCGCAAGCTACACATGGGTGAATCTCCCAAACATAAATCGGAGTGAAAAGAAGCCAATACAAAAAAGAGTAACTACTGTATGATTCCACTTATAAAAAGTTCAAAAGCGGGGAAACCGTGTGGGAGGTATTAGAAGGCAACAGCAAGGTTACCCTTGGGGAAGGTAGCTGTTGACAATAAGTGGCTCAAGAGAGCTTCTGGGGTTCTGGCGTGTTCTTTTTCTGGGTCTAGTTACAGTTTCCATGCGTCTGTTCACCTTATGAAAACACATTGAACTGTGCATTTTTTCAAATATATCTTATACTTAAATTTTTCACAAAATTATCAATACAAACATTATAGGAGAATACAGGGCAATAAACAATATGTCACTAGAAGAAAAAAAGACAACAGAAGATCTACATTCAAGATAGATTGCTACAAAATTCAGAATCTGAATACACTCTGTATCTAGCTTCTAGATAAAGACACAGAAAATTGCCAGACACCCAGAGGCCCCCTGGTCCCATTCCAGTGACTCTTCTTAAGGTTTACTATTGTTCTGGTATGTAACAAAAAGATCATTTTACCTGTATTTTGTATTTTATATAAATGTTATGACACAGTATAACCACTTTTGGATGGGGCTCTTTTATTCTGTATATTGTTTGTGAATATACCTATATGGTTGCCTGCTGTTGTGATCATGTATTGACACTGTTGCATAGGATTCCATAGTGTAAACATTTAACTACTAATTAATTTATTCCAATGTGTATTACAATATGAGTGATTTTTAGTTTGTGTCTGTTGAGAATAGCACTGGTATATAAATTCTAAAACTTGAAGGAAAAAAAAAGACATTTTTATTAAATATTTAATTACAAACTTAACAAAAATCAGGTAACTTACCTGAACTCTTCTTCACAACAAGACAGTCAGCAGAGGGGTAAAAGAACCACTTTGGGATATTCCAGAGAATTCTGTTCTTTTGTTTGTTTTGGTGGGGGCAGGGGGCACACCACGCAGCATACGGGATCTTAGTTCCCCCACCAGGGATTGAACCTGTGCCCCCTGCAGTGGAAGCATGGAGTCTTAACTGCTGGACGTCACGAAAGTCCCAGAACATTCTGTTCTTAGCAAGGTCTATTCTCAGGAGAAATTATTTAACCAGAGCCTAACCTACTAGAGTTTTATCAGAGCATATCTGACCGGAGGGAAGGAAATACCCAACTCCAGCCCACTCCAGCTATCTTGTCCACGAAGGGTTGGGGAGGGAGGGGATTGCAAAGTACAGTTCACAGCCCAGAGACACAGGCTTACTAAAAATAAAAAACTGAGACCTAGTTATGGACTACAGAACATTTCCTCTCCCCCCACTTTTAACAACCACATTTCTAAAGGCCTATCTACAGCAGTGCCTTTTACCCAGTACATCATGCCTGACTATCAAGAAAAAATTACAAGACATACTAAAAGGCAAAACCCAAAGCTGAAGAGACACAACAAGCAAAGAAACAAGAGTCAGATATAGCAGGATGATGGAATTATCAGACTGGTCATTTAAAACAATTGCGATTAATATCCTAAGAACTCCAATGAATAAAATACACAGCCTGGGAAAACAGATGAGCAATGAAAGCAGAGAGATGGAAATTCTAAGAAAGAACCAAAAAGAAATCAAAGAGATCAGAACCAAAAACATAAAAAATACATAACAGAAATGAAGAGTGCCTATCATGGGGCCTAATAGTGAACTGGATACATCTGAGGAAAGAATCTCTAAGCTTGAGGATATCTCAATAGATAGAACCCTCCAAGACTAGAAAGCAAACAAAAAAAAAGGACTGGAAAAAACAGAATATACAACCACAAAAGGAACAATTACAAAAGGTGTAATCTATGTGTAATGGGAATACTAGAAGAAGAGAGAAAGGAACAGAAGAAATACTTTAAACAATAATGACTAGATTCCACATGCAGGACACAATTAAGAGTCCCCATGCTGCAACAAGGAGCCCACATGCTGCAACTAACACCTGGCGCAACCAAATAAATAAAAACATAAATAAAAATAAAAAAAAACAGCAGAAATAAAGACCTTCTCAGACAAAAATTGAAATTTGTTGCTAATAGATCTGTCTTGTAAGAAATGTTAAAGAAGTTCTTTAGAGAGAAGAACTTGAGTCCATCTAAATGATCTAAATGATATAGATCAAGTCCGCACACATCCAGCCCATGCTCGGCAACAGAGAAGCCACTGCAACGAGAAGCCCACATACTGCAATGAAGAGTGGCCCCCACTCGCACAACTAGAGAAGGTCCGCATGCAGCAATGAAGACCCAATGCAGCCAAAAATAAATAAGTAAATTAATTAAAAAAAAAGAAACTTGGATCCACACAAAGGAGAAACATAAGGTGTAAGAAGGATAAAATAAAAGCTTTTATTTATATTTATTTATACAGTTTTTTTAAACATCTTTATTGGTGTATAATTGCTTTACAATGGTATGTTAGTTTCTGCTTTATAACAAAGTGAATCAGCTATACATATACATATATGCCCGTATCTCTTCCCTCTTGCATCTCCCTCCCTCCCATCCTCCCTATCCCACCCCTCTAGGTGGTCACAAAGCACCGAGCTGATCTCCCTGTGCTATGTGGCTGCTTCCCACTAGCTAGCTATTTTACATTTGGTAGTGTATATATGTCCATGCCACTCTCACTTTGTCCCAGCTTACCCTTCCCCCTCCCCGTGTCCTCAAGTCCATTCTCTAGTAGGTCTGCATCTTTACTACCACCCTGCCCCGAGGTTCTTCATGACCATTATTTATTTATTTCTTAAAGATTCCATATATATGTGTTAGCATACGGTATTTGTTTTTCTTTCTGACTTACTTCACTTTGTATGGCAGACTCTAGGTCCATCCACCTCACTACAAATGATGCAATTTCATTTCTTTTTATGACTAATATTCCATTGTATATATGTGCCACACCTTCTTTATCCATTCATCTGTTGATGGACACTTAGGTTGTTTCCATCTCTGGGCTATTGTAAATAGAGCTGCAATGAACATTGTGGTACATGACTCTTTTTGAATTATGGTTTTCTCAGGCTATATGCCCAGTAGTGGAATTGCTGGGTCATATGGTAGTTCTAATTTTAGTTTTTTAAGGAACCTCCATACTGTTCTCCATAGTGGCTGTATCAGTTTACATTCCCACCAACACTGCAAGAGGGTACCTTTTTCTCCACACCCTCTCCAGCATTTACTGTTTGTAGATTTTTTTGATGATGGCCATTCTGACCAGTGTGAGGTGATAGATACCTCGATGTAGTTTTGATTTGCATTTCTCTGATGATTAGTGATGTTGAGCATTCTTTCATGTGTTTGTTGGCAATGTGTATATCTTCTCTCGAGAAATGTCTATTTCAGTCTTTTGCCCATTTTTTGATTGGGTTGTTTGTTTTAGTGATGTTGAGCTGCACAAGCTGCTTGTAAATTTTGGAGATTAATCCCTTGTCAGTTGCTTCTTTTGCAAATATTTTCTCCCATTCTAAGGGTTGTCTTTTTGTCTTGCTTATAGTTTTCTTTGCTGTGCAAAAACTTTGAAGTTTCATTACGTCCCATTTATTTTTGTTATTTCCATTTCTCTAAGAGGTGGGTCATGAAGGATCTTGCTGTGATTTTTGTCATAGGGTGTTCTTGCCTATATTTTCCTCTAAGAGTTTGATAGTGTCTGACCTTACATTTAGGTCTTTAATCCACTATGAGTTTATTTTTGTGTATAGTGTTAGAGAGTGTTCTAATTTCATTCTTTCACATGTAGCTGTCCATTTTTGCCAGCACCACTTATTAAAGAGGTTGTCTTTTCTCCATTGTATATTCTTGCCTCCTTTATCAAAGATAAGGTGACCATATGTGCATGGGTTTCTATCCTCTTCCATTGATCTATATTTCTGTTTTGGTGCCAGTACCATACTGTCTTGATTACTGCAGCTCTGTAGTATAGTCTGAAGTCAGGGAGCCTGATTCCTCCAGCTCCATTTTTCTTTCTCAAGATTGCTTTGGCTATTCACGATCTTTTGTGTTTCCATACAAATTGTGAATTTTTTTGTTCTAGTTCTGTGAATAATGCCAGTAGTAGTCTGATAGGGACTGACTGCATTGAATCTGTAGATTAATTTGGGTAGTATAGTCATTTTCACAATGTTGATTCTTCCAATCCAAGATCATGGTATACCTCTCCACCTATTGGTATCATCTTTAATTTCTTTCATCAGTGTCTTATAGTTTTCTGCATACAGGTCTTTTGTCTCCTTTGGTAGGTTTATTCCTAGGTATTTCATTCTTTTTGTTGCAGTGGTAAATGGGAGTGTTTCCTTAATTTCACTTTCAGATTTTTCATCATTAGAGTATAGGAATGCAAGAGATTTCTGTGCATTAATTTTGTATCCTGCTACTTTACCAAATGTACTGATTAGCTCTAGTAGTTTTCTGGTAGCATCTTTAGGATTGTCTATGTATAGTATCATGTCATCTGCAAACGGTGACTGCTTTACTTCTTTTCTGACTTGGATTGCTTTTAGCTGTGGCTAAAACTTCCAAAACAATGCTGAATAACAGTGGTGAGAGTGGGCAACCTTGTCTTGTTCCTTATCTTAGTGGAAATGGTTTCAGTTTTTCACCACTGAGGACGATGTTGGCTATGGGTTTGTCATATATGGCATTTATTATGCTGAGGTAAGTTCCCTCTATGCCTACTCTCTGGAGGGTTATCATAAATGGGTGTTGAATTTTGTGGAAAGCTTTTTCTGCATCTATTGAGATGATCATATGGTTTTTATCCTTCAATTTGTTAATATGGTGTATCACATTGATTGATTTGCGTATACTGAAGAATTCTTGTGTTCTTGGGATAAACCCCACTTGATCATGGTGTAGGATCCTTTTAATGTGCTGTTGGATTCTCTTTGCTAGTACTGTTGAGGAGTTTTGCATTTATGTTCATCAGTGATATTGGCCTGTAGTTTTCTTTCTTTGTGACATCTTTGTCTGGTTTTGGTATCAGGGTGATGGTGGCCTCATAGAATGAGTTTGGGAGTGTTCCTCCCCCTGCTATATTTTGGAAGAGTTTGAGGACAGGTGTCAGCTTTTCTCTAAATGTTTGATAGAATTCGCCTGTGAAGCCATCTGGTCCCAGGCTTTGGTTTGTTGGAAGATTCTTAATCACAGTTTCAATTTCAGTGCTTGTGATTGGTCTGTTTATATTTTCTATTTCTTCCTGGTTCAGTCTTGGAAGGTTGTGCTTTTCTAAGAATTTGTCCATTTCTTCTAGGTTGTCCATTTTATTGGCACAGAGTTGCTTGTAGTAATCTCTCATGATCCTTTGTATTTCTGCAGTGTCAGCTGTTACTTCTCCTTTTCATTTCTAATTCTATTGCTCTGAGTCTTCTCCATTATTTTCTTGATGAGTCTGGCTAATGGTTTATCAATTTTGTTTATCTTCTCAAAGAACCAGCATTTAGTTTTATTGATCTTTGCTATTGTTTCCTTCATTTCTTTTTCGTTTATTTCTGATCTGATGTTTATGATTTCTTTCCTTCTGCTAACTTTGGGGTTTTCTTGTTCTTCTTTCTCTAATTGCTTTAGGTGTAAGGAAAGGTTGTTTATTTGAGATGTTTCTTGTTTCTTAAAGTAGGATTGTATTGCTGTAGACTTCCCTCTTAGGACTGCTTTTGCTGCATCCCATAGGTTTTGGGTTGTCATGTCTCCATTGACATTTGTTGATAGGTATTTTTTGATTTCCTCTTTGATCTCTTCAGTGATCTCTTGGTTATTACGTAGTGTATTGTTTAGCTTCCGTGTATTTGTATTTGTATTGTTTGTATTGTTTACAGATTTTTTCCCTGTAATTGATATCCAGTCCCATCGCATTGTGGCCGGAAAAGATACTTGATACGACTTCGATTTCCTTAAATTTACCAAGGCTTGATTTGTGACCCAAGATATGATCTGTCCTGGAGAATGTTCCATGAGCACTAGAGAAAAATGTGTATTCTGTTGTTTTTGGATGGAATGTCCTATATATATCAGTTAAGTCCATCTTGTTTAATGTATCATTTAAAGCTTATGTTTCCTTATTTATTTTCATTTTGGATGATCTGTCCATTGGTGAAAGTGGGCTGTTAAAGTCCCCTCCTATGAATGTGTTACTGTTGATTTCCCCTTTTATGGCTGTTAGTATTTGCCTTATGTATTGAGGTGCTCCTATGTTAGGTGCATAAATGTTTACAATTGATATATCTTCTTCAAGGATTTATGCCTTGATCATTATGTAGTGTCCTTCTTTGTCTCCTGTAATAGTCTTTGTTTTAAAGTCTATTTTGTCTGACATGAGAAGTGCTCCTCCAGTTTTCTTTTTTCTTTTTCTTTTGCGGTTCGTGGGCCTCTCACTGTTGAGGCCTCTCCCGTTGCGGAGCATAGGCTCCAGACGTGCAGGCTTAGCAGCCATGGCTCACGGGCCTAGCCGCTCTGCGGCCTGTGGGATCTTCCCAGACCGGGGCACGAACCCGTGTCCCCTGCATCGGCAGGTGGACGCTCAACCACTGCGTCACCAGGGAAGCCCCTCCAGCTTTCGATTTCCATTTGCATGGAATATCTTTTTCCATCCCCTTTCAGTCTGCATGTTTCCCTAGGTCTGAAGTGGGTCTCCTGTAGACAGCATATATATGGGTCTTGTTTTTGTATCCATTCAGCCAGTCTATGTCTTTTGGTTGGAGCATTTAATCCATTTACATTTAAGGTAATTATCAGCATGTATGTTCCTATTACCATTTTCTTAATTGTTTTGTTTGTTATTGTAGGTCTTTTCCTTCTCTGTGTTTCCTGCCTAGAGAAGTTCCTTTAGTATTTGCTGTAAAGTTGGTTTGGTGGTGCTGAATTCTCTTAGCTTTGGTTGTCTGTAAAGGTTTTCATTTCTCCGTCAAATCTGAATGAGATCCTTGCTGGGTAGAATAATCTTGGTTTTAAGTTTTTTTCCATTTCATCACTTTAAATATGTCCTGCCACTCCCTTCTGGCTTGCAGAGTTTCTGCTGAAAGATCAGCTGTTAACCTTATGGGGATTCCCTTGTATGTCATTTGTTGTTTTTCTCTTGCTGCTTTTAATATTTTTTTGTGTTTAATTTTTGATAGTTTGACTAATATGTGTCTTGGCATGTTTCTCCTTGGATTTATCCTGTATGGGACTCTGTGCTTCCTGGACTTGATTAACTATTTCCTTTCCCATATTAAGGAAGTTTTCAACTATAATCTCTTCAAATATTTTCTCAGTCCCTTTCTTCTCTTCTTTTTCTGGGACCCGTATAATTCAAATGTTGGTGCATTTAATGTTGTCCTAGAGGTCTCTGAGACTGTCCTCAATTCTTTTTATTCTTTTTTCTTTATTTTGCTCTGCAGTAGTTATTTCCACTATTTTATCTTCCAGGTCACTTATCCGTTCTTCTGCCTCAGTTATTGTACTGATGCCTTCTAGAGAATTTTTAGTTTAATTTATTGTGCTGTTCATCGTTTGTTTGCCCTTTAGTTCTTCTAGGTCCTCGTTAAACGTTTCTTGTATTTTCTCTGTTCTATTTCCAAGAGTTTGGATCATCTTTACTATCATTATTTGGAATTCTTTTTGAGGTAGACTATTTCATTTGTTAGGTCTGGTGGGTTTTTACCTTGCTCCTTCATCTGCTGTGTGTTTCTTCGTCTTCTCATTTTGCTTAACTTACTGTGTTTGGGGTCTCCTTTTCGCAGGCTGCAGGTTCGTAGTTCCCGTTGTTTTTGGAGTCTGCCCCCAGTGGCTAAGGTTGGTTCAGTGGGTTGTGTAGGCTTCCTGGTGGAAGGGACTAGTACCTGTGTGCTGGTGGATGAGGCTGGATCTTGTCTTTCTGGTGGGCAGGTCTGCGTCTGGTGGTGTGTTTTGGGGTGTCTGTAACCTCATTATGATTTTAGGCAGCCTCTCTGCTAATGGGTGGGGCTGTGTTCCTGTCTTGCTAGTTGTTTGGCATAAGGTGTCCAGCACTGTAGCTTGCTGGTCGCTGAGTGGATCTGGGGTCTTGGCGTTGAGATGGAGATCTCTGGGAGATTTTCGCCGGCTGATATCATGTGGAGCTGGGAGGTCTCTGGTGGACCAATTTCCTGAACTTGGCTCTCCTGCCTCAGAGGTACAGCCCTGACACCCGGCCGGAGCACCAAGACCCTGCCATCCACACGGCTCAGAATAAAAGGGAGAAAAAAAAGAAAGAAAAAAATAAAATAAGGTAAAGTTATTAAAATAAAAAATAAAAAATTATTAAAAATTTAAAAATAAAAAAAAATGAAAGAGGAGAGCAACCAAACCAAAAAACAAATTCACCAATGATAACAAGCAGTAAAAGCTATAAAACAAACAAACAAAAAAACTGGACAGACAGAACTGTAGGACAGATGGTAAAAGCAAAGCTATACAGACAAAATCACATGCAGAAGCATACACATACACACTCACAAAAAGAGAAAAAGGGAAAAAAAAAATATCATTGCTCCCAAAGTCCACTGCCTCAATTTGGGATGATTCGTTGTCTATTCAGGTATTCCACAGATGCCGGGTATATCAAGTTGATTGTGGAGATTTAATCCGCTGCTCCTGGGGCTGCTGGGAGAGATTTCCCTTTCTCTTCTTTGTTCGCACAGCTCCTGGGGTTCAGCTTTGGATTTGGCCCCGTCTCTGTGTGTAGGTCGCCTGAGGGCATCTGTTCCCGCTCAGAGAGGATGGGGTTAAAGGAGCAGCTGATTTGGGGGCTCTGGCTCACTCAGGCCGGGGGGAGGGAGGGGTATGGAGTATGGGGCAAGCTTGTGGCAGCAGAGGCCAGCCTGATGTTGCAACAGCCTGAGGCACCATGTGTTCTCCTGGGGAAGTTGTCCCTGGATCATGGGACCCTGGTAGCGGCAGGCTGCACAGGCTCCTGGGAGGGGAGGTGTGGATAGTGACCTGTGCTTGCTCACAGGCTTCTTGGTGGTTGCAGTGGCAGCTTTATTGTCTCATGCCCGTCTCTGGGGTCCGCACTGATAGCCACGGCTCACGCCCGTCTCTGGAGCTCATTTAAGTGGCGCTCCTAATCCCCTCTCTTCGTGCACCAGGAAACAAAGAGGCAAGAAAAAGTCTCTTGCCTCTTCGGCAGCTCCAGACCTTTTCCCGGACTCCCTTCTGGCTAGCTGTGGCGCACCAGCCCCCTTCAGGCTGTGTTCATGCAGCAAACCCCAGTCCTCTCCCTGGGATCCGACCTCTTAAGCCGGAGCCTCAGCTCCCAGCACCTACCCGTCCTGGCGGGTGAGCAGACAAGCCTCTCAGGCTGGTGAGAGCTGGCTGGCACCGATCCTCTGTGCGGGAATCTCTCCGCTTTGCCCTCCGCGCCCGTTGCTGCGCTCTCCTCCGTGGCTCTGAAGCTTCCCGCGTCCGCCACCCACAGTCTCTGCCCGCGAAGGGGCTTCCTAGTGTGTGGAAGCCTTTTTCTCCTTCACAGCTCCCTCCCACTGGTGCAGGTCCCATCCCTATTCTTTTGTCTCTGTTTTTTCTTTTACTCTACCCAGGTACGTGGGGAGTTTCTTGCCTTTTGGGAGGTCTGAGGTCTTCTGCCAGCATTCAGTAGGTGTTCTGTAAGGGTTGTTCCACATGTAGATATATTTCTGATGTATTTGTGGGGAGGAAGGTGATCTCCCATCTTACTCTTCTGTCATCTTGAAGCTCCTCTCTCCCATTTCTTTCAGATTTTTTTTTTTTTTTAATGTGGACCATTTTTAAAGTCTTTATTGAACTTGTTACAATATTGCTTCTGTTTTATGTTTTGTTTTTTTGGCCAGGAGGCATGTGGGATCTTAGGTCCCCGACCAGGGATTGAACCCACACCCCTTGCATTGGAAGGTGAAGTCTTAACCACCGGACCATCAGGGAGGTCCCTATTTTTAATTGATCTGAGAGATAACAGTTTGTTCAAAATAATAATGGCAACAATGTATCCGATTATGTATGCTTATGTATGTGCGCATGCACACACACACGCTTATGTATAAGTGAAATGAATGAAAGAAGTGATGCAAGGGATGGAAGAGAAGAATTAGGTTATTTTATCATAATGTACCTGGACTACCCACGAAGCCAGTATATTGTTACTTGAAGGTGGATTTTGCTTAGCTTTAAATGTATATGCCAAATGCTGGGGAAACCATTAATAAAAAGTAAAAAATGAAGTATACCTGATATGCTAAGAAAGGAGAGAATGGAATCATATAACATGCTCAGTGAAAACCACAAAAGGCAGAAAAAGAGTAAAAAAAAAATAGAACAAAGAACAATAGAAAACAAATAGAAAACAGTAATAAATATGGTAGCTATAAATTCAACTATATCAATCATCATTTTAAACGTCAATGGTCTTAATACACCAATTAAAAGATGGAGATTGTCAGAGTGAATAAAGAACAAGACACAACTATATGTTGTCTATAAGAAACCCACTTTATAAAGACACATATCAATGAAAAGTTAATGGACTGACATAGATATACCAAATTAACACTCTTCAAAAGAAAGCAGGAATAGCTATATTCATTTCAGACAGAGCAGACTTGAGAGTAAGGAAAGTTATCAGGGGAAAAAAGGTGCATTACATAATGACAAAGGGGTCATTTCTCCAAGAAGGCATAATGATCCTTAGCATGAATGTGTCTAACAACAGAGTGTAAAAATATGTAAGGCAAAAAACTGACAAAACTGCAAGGAGAAATAAATGAACTACTATTGTATTTGGAGTATTAAACACCCCTCTATCAGGAATGGACAGATCCAGCAGGCAGAAAAATCAGTAAGGACATAGCTGAACTCACTCCCATCAATCAATTGGATATAATAGACATCTACAGACTACTTCATTCAACAACAGCAGAATACACATTCTTCTCAAACACACATGAAATATTCACCAAGACAGACCACATTCTGGGCCAAAAAACACACCTTAACAGATTTAAAAGAATAGAAATCATGTAGTGTCTGCTTTCAGACCAAAATGAAACTAGAAATCCATAACGGAAGGATAACTGGAGAATCTCAAAATACTTGGAGATTAAACAACACACTTATACATAACACATGGGTCAAGGAAGAAATCACACAAAAATATTTACAATATTTTAAACTAATGAAAATACAACTTATCAAAATGTGTGGGATGTAGTAAAAGCAGTGCTTGGAGAGAAATTTATAGCATTAAATGCATGTATTAGAAAAGAAGATCTAAAATTAATCATCTAAGTCTCCACTTTAGTAAACTAGAAAAAAAGAGCAAATTAAATCCTAAGTCAGTAGAAGAAAAGAAATAATAAAAATTAGAGCAAAAATCAATGAAATTGAAATCAGGAAATCAATAGAGAATATCAACAAAATCAAAATCTGGTTCTTTGAAAAGAACAATAAAATCAATAAGCCAGCAAGTAAAACAGGATACTTAAGAAAAAAGAGGGACAAAAATTACTAGTACCAGAAATGAAAGCAGGGACATCACTATAAACCCCACAGACACTAAAAAGATAATGAAGGAATAATATGAACAAGTCTGCGCCCACAAATTTGATAACCTTCATGAAATGGACCAATTCCTTGAAAGACACAATCTGCCAAAACTCACACAAGAAAAAACAGACAATCTGAAGAGGGCTGTATCTATTAAAGAAATTGAATCTGGTCCAAAACAGGAAGTTCCAGGTCCAGATGGGTTCCCTGGTGAATTCTACCACACATTTAGGAAGAAATTATACCAATTCTCTACAATTTCTTTCAGAATATAGGAGCAGAGGGAATACTTCCTAACTCATTCTATGAGGCCAGCATTACTCTAATACCAAAACTACACAAAGACAGTACAAGAAAAAAAGAAAAACCTATAGCCCAATAGCTTTCATGAGCATAGATGCAAAATCCTTAACAAAGTATCAGTAAATTGAACCCAACAATTCATAAAAAGAATTATATACCATAACCAAGTGTAATTTATCCCAAGTATGCTGGTTCAACATTTGAAAATCAATCAACATAATCATCACATTAACAGGTAAAGAAAAAACATACTAAACACATCAACAGAAGCAGAAAAAGCATTTGACAAAATCCAACACTCGTTCATGATAGAAACTCTCAGCAAACTAGGAACAGGGGAATTTCCTCAAATGGACAAAGAATATCTACAGTAAATCTATAGGTAACATCATACTTGATAAGAAACTAGAAGCTTTCCTGGTAAGTTTAGGAATGAAGCACAGATGTCCTCCCTCACCATTCCTTTTCAACATCATAACTGAAGTCTTAGCTAAATATATATATATACTTTTTTGTTCACAGATGATATGACTGTCTACGCAGAAAATCTGAAAGAATACACCAAAACACTCCTGGAACTAATAAGCGATTATAGCAAGGTTGCAGGACACAAGGTTAATATACAGAAGTCAACTGCCTTCCTATATTCCAGCCATGAACAAGTGGTATTTGAAATTAAAACATAATACCACTTACATTAGCAGTAAAACGAAGAACTTGGGTATAAAACTAACAAAATATGTACAACATCTATATGAGGAAAACTACAAAACCCTGATAAAGAACTATAAATGTGGAGAGATTCTATATTCATGGATAGGAAGACTTAATATTGTTAAGATGTCAGTTCTCCCCAACTTGATCTATAGATTCAATACGATTCCAATAAAAATCCCAGCAAGTTATTTTGTGGATACTGACAAAACTGATTCTAAAGTTTATATGGATATAGGCAAAATATTCAGAATAGCCAACACAATATTGAAGGAGAAGGACAAAGTTGAAGGTGTGACTCTACACATCCATGGAATCAGTAAAGGATCAGTGGTCCCCAGGGTTTGGGCCACTGAGGGGGAATGAATAGGTGGGATTCAGGGGATTTTTAGGGCAGTGAAACTCCTCTGTATGATACTATAATACTGTAATCGTGGATACAGGTCATTATAAATTTGTTCAAATGCATATAGTGTACAGCACCAAGAGTGAACCCTAATATAAACTACAGACTTAGGATGATAATGATGTGTCAATATTGGCTCATCAATTCTAACAAATGGCCTACTCTGGTGGGGAATGCTGATAACAGGGGAGGTTATGGATGTGTGGGGCAGAGAGTATATAGGAAATCTTTGTACTTCTTCTCAATACTGCAATGAACCTAAATTGCCTCTAAAAAATAGCCTATTAAAAAGAGTCGACAGTTGGGACTTCCCTGGCGGTCCAGTGGTTAAGACTCCACGCTTCCACTGCAGGGTTTGATCCCTGGTCAGGGAACTAAGATCCTGCATGCTGCGTGGTGTGGCCAAAAAAAAAAAAAAAAAAAAAAAAAAAGTCATTGAGAACACAGCCCATAAGCTGTGATGTTTGCACCAGTATATGTTCATTCTTTTAGGAAACAGAGAAAGAAGAAAAAGAAATGAGATAACCAATTTCTTTTTCTAAAGGCCTACCATTCCAGTGGCTGAAGTCAATAGAGTAGCCAGCTTCTTTGTATTTAAATTAGCTTGAACCTTTAAAAGTTCCAGAGAGTTAAAAAAGGCTTTCAAAGTCTTTTTATGAAGTTAGAATAACACTGATACTAAAATTTGGCAAGGGCAACAGAAAAAAGAAAACTACACATCAATCTCACTTATGACTACCAATGCAGATATAAAATGCTGGCAAACAGAATCTTCCAGTACATTAAAACAATAATAATACCATGAAGAAGGGACACTTATTTTAGGAATACAGAGAATTTAATATTAGGAAAAGTATTATTATAATTCACTATTTGAAAGGATCAGAAGAGGAAAGTCATATTTTCACTGTTGTCACTGAAAGTTAATCTAAAGAAATTCAGTATCCAAACAAAACGTTTTATTATGGAAATCTTTAAGCAAAAAACTAAAGTAGGAAAGAATAATGAATCTCCACCACCCTGCTCCAATAATTATCGACATTCTGCCAGTCTTGTTTCATGTATTCCCCCAACTTAAAATTTCCCTGATGTTGGCAGAAATGTGTTATTTGAATGAGGATCCAAACAAGATCTATACAGCTACCCCTGGGTATCTGCAGGGAACTGGTTCCAAGACCTCCCACAGATACCGAAATCTGAGATGCTCAAGTCCCTCATATAAAATGGTGTAGTACTATATTGCATTTGGTTGGCATATATCTTAATTCTCTTTTAATCTGTAATAATTCTTCTTCCTTTCCCCCATCCCCCTCATGCCATTCATATGTTGAAGAATCCAGGTCATCTGCCTTCTAGAATTTCTCATATTATGAACTGCACTGATTACTTTCTGTTAGTGTTATGTTCCTGTATTCCCCACATTTTTTGTAAACTGGTAGTGAGACCTAGAAAAGGGTTCTAAACCTTGGACACTGGGCTAGATAATTCTTTATTGTGGGGGCTGCTCTGGGCATTGTAGGATGTTTTCAGCACCATCACTGGCTACTAGCACCTTCTCTCCCTGTTTCGACAACCAATAATGTCTCCAGACACTGCCAAATGTCTCACCTGGTGAGAACTACTGATGTAGAGGTTTCATTAGATTCAGGGTTAGTTTTTTTCACTTCTTTTTTTTTTTTTCAAATATACTTCATGGGTACAGCTGTGTTCCCTACCACATTTTAGGAGGTACTTGGATCAGGCTGACAACAGTTAAACCCAGTTAACACTCAATAAAATTTCTCACCAAAATACAGTAGGTGAATAATTCTACAAATATCTATCTATCTATCTATCTTCAAAAACATATCTCTTTCAACCCCAAACCTAGTATAAAGTTTGATGAGGAAACACCAGAATCATTCCCATTAAGCCCAAGAACAAAATAAGGATGGTCACTATCCCCACTATTACTTAAGTGTTGTGGAGCTACTAGTCAGTACAATTAGGTAATAAAAGAAGAGGTACAAATATCATTAAGGCAAGGTTGAGAAAATTATTTGCAGATAATACAATTATATACCTGGCAATCCAAAAGGAATTAAAAACTTTTACAAGTAATAAGATAATTCAATAAGCATGTAAAGCTAACATCCTGTAATAGATCAACAGCTTTCCCAAGTAACAATACTGAAAGCTAGGAAAGGAAGAAAAAGATCCAAGTTATAAGAGCAATGGAAAAAAAAAATACATAGGAATAAGCCTAGCAATAAGTATGTGTGTATGTGTGTGCTTGTGTGTATGTAGGCAGTCCTTGCTGTGTATGGTTCTGATATGCATGGATTTTGGTTACTATGGCTTAGTTAAATGAGTCTCCTAACAACACTGTTCAAATTTCCTAGTACATTAACTGTGAGTAACTGTAGAGTACAAACTTCACCAGGAACTCTTTGGTCCACTATGAAAACAAAGGTACTTTATGATCAGTGACTAATTACGTCGTTTCTTTCAAAGTCTGTCAGTGATTAGTCACTCACTTTATTAATTCACTCACAGACAGCAAAGTATGTAGTTACGTTGCCTCCTTGTATCCCAGTGATAAACCCATGTAACATTTTACAAAAATGGATAATCCAAAAGAGAGAACTGGCCAACAAAATGGAAGTACACAGAGCAAGAAACAGAAAAGTGGTAACACTGGAAGTAAAATTAGACTCAAATGTAAATGGAGTTAGAGAACAAATAGCTGCACAAGAATGCTGACACTGCCACCACTGAAGAAACTGGGGATATGCAGCCAGAGGATCTCCATGAAGATGAACTTAACGACATAAATAAGATTCCCCAGGGAGGTTATGCCAGTGAAAAATTTCATATTACAGAAACTCTCGGAGATGTTTCATGATATTTAAAGAGCAAAGGATAAAATGTCTTTGAAAGTTGATCCATACTTAGAAAGGAGTATGACACCTGGCCAATGCACAGAAAAGCTGCTCACCCCATGCTGTAAGGCCTATAATGCGAAGGCAAGCACCACGCAAACTACTCTTGAGAAGTTTCTTACAAGAAATAAAACACTTTAATTCTCAATGTTTCTAAGTTTTAAGTTACAGTATACTAGGTTAATATTACTTTTAGTATTTTTCATTTCCCTATATAACTGACAGAAAAGAGTTTTTAATGTTTTAAGAAAAATGTTTAAAGGTAATCGAACAATTGTAATTTTCACCATTAATTAAGATGGCTTTGCATGGTTCCAGCTTGCATGGTCATTTTTAAAGTCCCATGCTATTGCACAAACCGAGGACTATCTGTGTACTTAATACATACATATATGTGTGTGTGGATATATACACAGGCAAAACAAGAAATGTACACAATAATATACATGGAAAAAACTTTAAAGGGACAGAATAGATGACCTGAAGAAATGGAAAAGCCCATACCTTGTTTGTATAAAGTTGTTAATTCTTTCTAAATTAATCTAGAAGCTTAACATGATCCCAATACAAACAGCAATGGAATTATTTTAAGAGGAAACTATGACAAGCTGATTCTAAAGTTCATCTGTGCACGTATGTATTACCCAATCAAAACCTCAAACAAGAAACTGAACTACCCATAAAATCCACATACTTAACTTCATTTTCTTATCAGTATTTGTCCCACAGAATTTGTAATACTTTACATTTATGATTGAAAAAATGATTTTTGGTGAAACATGTAAGAGTGGTATAAGGTGTATATGCAATTTAAAAAAATGATAAACGCTGGGTTCATAATACTTGCTTAAGGAAGAACATTACCTCTATCTTAAGAGCTCTTTGTGGGTTCCTTCAACATCTCATACCCGGTTCCTCCTCAAAAGAGGCATCACTTCTCTGGATTTTGTATTATATGATTTGTTTACTTTTTCTTAGTTTTACCTATATGTATCCCTAACATATTGTTTATTCACATATTTTTGAGCATATAAATAGAATCACACTTTATGTATTCTTGTGTGACTTGTTTCTTTGTCTTAACTCAATGTTTCTGAGATTCATTCATGTTAATAGGTATAGCTCATTTACCTCACAGGCTACCTGCTTTACTTTGATTTTTACCTCTGCAGTTTCTCAGTTTCCCTGATAGATGAACTATACATATAAACACTGTTTTAAATATTTACCTAGCATTTTAGTTATTGTCATTGGGAGAGTTGTTCACTTTATCTACTTTGGTATATTGTCTAAAATGGGAGCCCCTGCTTTTGGATGTTTAGTTAAAATTGCTAAGCCAATTTCTGTCCTAACTCAGCTGGTCAGCAAATGCGGTCTTTATTTAAACATTTCCCTGATTATATAATCTATATCCCTTATACAAAAAATATACAGGCAAGTTAAGTACAGATTCTAAAGAATCACTTGCATAATTTCCCAATCTTTTTAAGGTACATACATAGATCTGAAGCAAAAGTGGAAGCATACTACAGATTTTTAATCCTATTTTTGACAATGTTCCATAGTACTTTCTCAAGTTAAAAGTTATACGTTTTCAATGGGGTTTAATGTTCCACCCTATGAAAGTGTCATCACTTAATCATTCTACTATTAGTACAGAGAATGTTTTTGATCTTTTAAACATTATAAACAATCTTGTGACAAATATGTTCTATAGCTATATGTATTGCTAATTATTCTGTAGGATAAAGTCCATCCCCCCAACCCCCATAATCTTTAAGAATAATAAAGAAAAAAACGAACACTCATAGTTAAGATATAGAATATTACCAGTATACCTTAGAAACTCCCTGTGTGCCCCATATTGATTGCCCCTCTTACGTTCTGAGAGGTAAGAATGTTACTGAACTGTGGGACATTGCCATTTTTAAGGCTTCTGACCTGTCAGCATTTACTACATTAGGGAGACACCAGGTATGATGAAATAAGCACATTTAAATAAAATGGAGGGAATTCCCTGGTGGTCCAGTGGTTAGGATTCTGCGCTTTCCACTGCAGGGGGCACAGGTTCAATCCTGGTTGGGGAACTAAGATCCCGCAAGCTGTGTGGCATGGCCAAAAATAAAAATTAAAATAAACAAATAAATAATGGATATTTACAGAAGTAGTGAATCACATATTCCAGAAGTAAACACTCAAATTATTTTTAGAATAGTGTGTGGAGGACAAGTACACCTTAGAGTTTGAGAAAAGCTAAAATTTACAGTGAAATATTAGGCATGGTCAGAAATGCTCTTTTCTAACAATTCAATGTAATCTATGAGCTAACCTAGAATCTACCACTTTCATTAGCTTTCCTAAGTAAACAATGCATATAGATGAAGCTTTTTACTTTCCAAGTTTCTCTCTCTCATTTTGTTGGACAAAGACTTATTTCTGTAAAATTTGCTGTTAATCAATATCCCTTAATATGAAGTCCTTAAAATTTTTTTTTAAGAAGAGGAAAAGAGAGATAAATAAAGAGCAGTGTGCTGAACAACTAAGTCCTAATTCTATGAGTACCTACCTTAGCCTGGTACACAGGTTATTCTGAAGGGACACTTATAATGGTGAATATGCATTAAAAGATCTAAGTATGAAAAAAAAATCTGATAAGGGTAAGCATTTACTAAAATGATTTTTAACTGATTAGAGAAGGGATACTATAAGAGAACCTCAACTTCGAAGTTATGTAAAGGTGGCTTAAAATATATTTTTACTCCCTTTTTAAGAATATATTTCCGTTAGCTAAAATATTATTTTCTCATTTTCATTCCTTCTCCACTTTTCCTATACAATTCCATGGAGCAAACCAAATTCTCTTAGTTAAAAAAAAATTAGAACAAACCACTATTACTACTATCTTGTTTTATGCACTTTGCTGTACTGATTTTCTGAAATTATAGTTTACTTATTATCTATATTCTTTCATGAAGGTGTAAATTCCATGACCACGTGTTCTGCTGAGTCAGAAAAAGAACAGAAAGTCAATGTAGAAACCTGTGATATTGTGATTTATAATAATATGTATTTGGTCTTAGTCCCAGTTCTTGGCACAGGGCTCCTAGAACCCTTGGACTTGCCTAAGTGATGAGAGCAGTGAAGTCTTTCGTTATGTTAATGAGGTGACTTTTGGAAAGCTCCTAGGTAAACTAAGGATTGGGGCTGACTGCCAGAGGAACCAACCATGTGATTAGAGGGTAGGAACTTTCAGTCCAGAGGAGAGACTGGAGATTGACTTCAGCCATCAAGGCCAATGATTTAATCAATGGTGCTTATGTAATGAAGTCTCCATAAAGACCTAAAGGATGGTTCAGAGAGCTTCCGGGTTGGTGAACACATGGAAGGGCTGGCAGAGTGGCATGTCCAGAGAGGGCATGGAAGTTCCACCTCTCCAGAGTTTGCCCTCTGTACGTCTTCATCCGGCTGTACATCTGTATCCTTTATAATATCCTCTCCAGCAAATTAATCAAACCTGAGGAGGGAGTCATGAGAACCTCATTTACAGTTGACTTAAAACCTGATTTACAGTCAGCCAGTCAGAAGCACAGGTAACAACCTAGACTTGTGATTGGCATCTGAAGTAACGGCAGTCTTGTGGGACTGGGCCCTTAACTGGTGGGATCTGATACTATCTCCAGGTAGAAAAGTGTCAGAATTGAATTAAATTTGCAGAACACTCAGCTAATATCTGCTGAGAATTGAGTTGCTTGGTGGTGTGGAAAACATGTGACATTGGAAAACCCAAGGTTTCTCAATCTGGCTAAAAAACGGACTGAATTTTTCTACAGGCTTTCTCCCATTGATAAAGGGTCAGTTACTTTTAGTCCCAGAACCCCACAGAGATAAGGATGTGGTTAAACTACCCTATTTCCTTGGCCTGGGGCCTTACTTGGACATTACTCCAGGTCTGATTCAGTTAGGAACAACTGTCTTGAGAGGTTAGGCAGAGGAAAGCAGAACGTGGATGTCCTGCAATATTCGAGGTGTGACTTGAACATACATGAAAAGACTGCAGGAGAAATTTTGCAATAGGGTTTGTCTTACCACATTCAATTAGTTTTCTGTGCTTTTAAAGGAGTAAATAACTAAGGCCCAGAGAAGTAGCCCCTTCAAATTTTGTGATGAAGCCAAGAACTCTTTATGCCACTGAGAAAAACAAACTCCTTTAGCTCATTCCTTCCAAACAAAACATATATTTTCCCTCCAAATTAAACTATCAGCTAAACTGTTTTCCTTAAAACAAACTGAAGTTTTTCAGAGACTTGAAATTTTCCCCAAGCCAACACAATTGACTAACGATTCAACATGCCTTCAGATTAAATGAGATTTAAGAAGTCTGCAAGTATGGTGGAAGTGATGGTATGTGACTTCCAAGGGTAGGGCATAAAAGGTAATACAGGTTTTGCCTACTTCTTACCTAAGCATTCACTTTTGGAACTAGCACATCTGGAAAGTCCACGTGGAGAAATCATGTACGTGTTCCAGCTGAGGCCCCAGCCGACAGCCAGCATCAACCCCCAGACTGGTGAGGGAGCCTTCAGATGCCTGCAACCCCAGCCATCTCAGTCACCTCCAGCCTTCAAGCCTTCCCTCCCGAGCCCTAGACTTCACGGAGCAGACACCAGCCACCCCTATAGTGCCCTTTCTGAATTCCTGACCCACAGAATCCCTGAGCAAAATAAATGAGCTGTTGTTTCACACCACTAAGTTGGAGGTGGTTTGGCATGCAGCAGCAGTATGGCTCACGAAGAGTTCTCTCTGGCCAAGCAGGTACAGGCAGAATGGCATAGCTGATAGGAGCAAGGGTTCAAGCCCTGGCTCTGCCACTTCTGAGACCATGGAAAATTGTTCAGTCCTTCCAGCCTCTGTTTCCATATCTACAACACTGGGGTAGTAATATTCCTAAGTACTGGGCTGTCATGAGGATTAAGTGAGCTGACATATTGAGTACTTAGCACATTGCCTGGTCCATGAAAAATGTTCTAAAAAAATGTTAGCTATTATTACTGTTTGTAATATGTTTATATTTATATAAAGACCAGACTTTTTACAATGACTGACCACACACAGAAGGCAACCCTGTCATTCCAAATGTCATTTCCATTGCTTAAAACCTTTCTGGATTTTTTTTTTCTTTTGATGTGGACCATTTTTCAAAGTCTTTATTGAATCTGTTACAATATTGCTTCTGTTTTATGTTTTGTTTTTTTGAATGTGAGGCATGTGGGATCTTAGTTCCCCGACCGGGGCTCAAACCCGCAACCCCTGCACTGGAAGGCAAAGTCTTAACCACTGGACCACCAGGGAAGTCCCTGGATTTTTTTTTTTTTTTTAAAGATTTTTCTTTTACTTTTTGTGTCATATTAGAAAATCAGGGTCATTAACACATAAGCACACAGGTTTTTTGACCTAGTTGATGTGAATCCCTGAAAATCAGGGTCATTATTTTATAAGCACACATTTTTACCCCTCCCTTCATTTTCTACCTTACTCACAAGACTATTCAGAAAAATCAGCATCAACTTCAGAGTATAAAGACACAGAAGCCCTAACTACAAAGAAAAAGATTAATAAATTTCATTACATTAAAACTAGAAATCTGTGTTCTGCAAAAGACACCACTGACAGTAGAAAGGCAAGCCACAGTTTAGAAGATATGTGCAATATACATAATAAACAAAAACACTTGTATTCAGAACACATAAAGAACTGCTGCAAATCAGTCAGTAAAAGGCAGAGCACCCAATAAAGAAATGTGCAATTAACAAATGAAAAGATGCTCAACCTCATAAATCATCAGGAAATGCAAATGAGAACCACAACAACATACACACCTACCAGAATGATCAAAATTGAAGACTGATAATACAAAGTGTTGATGAGGGTATGAACTGGTACAACCACTGTAAACTGGTATAACCATTTTGGATAACTGTTGACAATATCCACCAAACCTGAACATAGCACACCCTTATTACCCACATATTACACTCCTAGGTGTAAACCAATGGAAAAGGAACCATTTCATATATGCACCAAAACATATGTAAAAGAGTATTCAAAATGGTGTTATTCACAATGGGGGAACATCTAGCAATAATCCAAATATCCATCAGTAGTACAATAAAAAAATAAATTGTGGTATAATCTTACAATGGAATACTATACAGTAATAAAAAGGAATGCATTAGTTCTACACTGAATTACACACAATGATGTTGAGTAAAAGAAGCTAGAAATAGAGACTTGCCTGGTAGAGCAATGGTTTAAGAATCCGCCTGCCAATGCGGGGGACACGGGTTCAATCCCTGGTCCGGGAAGATCCCACATGTCATGGAGCAACTAAGCCCATGCGCTACAACTACTGAGCCCACATGCGGCAACTACTGAAGCCCGCAAGCCACAACTACTGAAGCCTGCAGGCCACAACTACTGAGCACACGTGCCACAACTACTGAAGCCCACTCGCCTAGAACCCATGCTCTGCCACAAGAGAAGCCACCACAATGAGTAGCCCCTGCTCACCCCAACTAGAGAGAGCCTGCACGCATCAACGAAGACCCAATGTAGCCAAAAATAAATTCATAAAAAAAAAGAAGGTAGACATAAAAGAATATGTACTGTATGGTTTCATTTATATTAAGTTCATAAACAGGCAAAACTAATTTATGATGTTAGAAGTCAAGATGGTGATTACCTGGTGGGGAATAGGGGGAAGTTAGCGAGTGGAAGGGCCAAGAAGAGGGTGCTGCTGAGGAATTGGCAATGGTTTATTTCCTGGTCTGAGGAGTTACAAGGATGGGTTTACTTTGTGACCATTCATCAAGCTGTATGCTTTTAATTTATGCATCAAACTGTATGTTTTTAACTTACGTAATTTTCATGATATATACTGCTGTAAGTTATAAAGTCTATTTCAAAATTTTAAAAAGAGACAGAGACTTATCAATCAAATGCAATGTTTAGACCTCCTAATATAAACAAAATAACTCTAAAAGGATACTTTTGAAACATTTAAGGAAATATTGGGTATTCTGGGGCTGGGTATTAAAATAGGATTTGTATTAAAAAATAAACATACATATCTGGGTAGCTCTTCTACTTAAGAATATTACTACATATTTATTTTCAAAATATAATAAACTTATACAACCAGAGCCATTTTATAGATTAAAAAAACTGAGGTATACACATAATTACCAGTCATTTACTGAGTACCTACTATGTGCCAGGTAGTGTGCTGAGTACTTTAGTCCAAAGACCATGTACTTCCCTCTGTCATGCTGTCCCTCCTACCCTCCGCCTTGCCATGTAGTTTTGGAACCTAAGTACCAATACAATTATGTTTCTAAGGGAAAATGGGTTCAATGCCACATAGTCAGGAGGAAACTTGGGAACCTGAGGAAGACGTTTTGTTGCCCCATCTTCCATCTCTAGCCAGTCATTCACAAAGGTGGTATTGGGGGAAGGAAAGCAGGGGGAACTCTAGTACTGCAATATTAAACTAAACTGAAGACAATCCAATACTTGAAAATTCTGAACGGACCTTTTAGTAACTTTTGGGGTCAGTGCTATAAATATCAAGTATAACAATAACTGGTATGTGGTTTACTCAGAATGTTCCTTAATAAAGCACTGAAAAACAAAGCCTGCTGCATTTGGTAGGACTGGGATGGGATGATGCTTTTTTCATCTTTCCCTGTCCTAACATGGGAATGAAAAACAGCTCTCTTCCTTCTGCAATGAGGACAGGGTTTCTGAGATGACCTCATGACTTGATGAGCAGAAGAACGGAACCAGGGCCTTCAATGCTCCAAGTAACATGGTCGGTGCTTAATACATATAATCTCATTCAATCCTCCCCAAAATTTATGAGCTGGTGAGCATTCTCACCAGGCTCATATGGGAAAGGAGGGTTAGCTTAGAATAACATCCCCAGGGTCACCCGGTTGGGCAGAGGTGGTGTATGGTCCAGGCCTGAGACTAGGGCATGAGTGCTCCCCAAGACGCTGAGTCGCCTCCAAGGCAGTCAACACAGCATGGGGACCTCAGCTGTGACAGTATTTCTGCCTGGGTACAGCATCTCTCTTGTTAAAAAAAAACAACAAAAAAAACTAATAAGCTTCCTGTCCACGAACAGAATTACTCTGTTTCCCAAATGATGAGAGGTCAACATTTTTTTGTGTGTATGGTTAGACAATGAATCAGTGAGAAGGGATAAGGATAAAAACTGGGCCCAATAACTATTAGACAGCTACCATTTATGGGGTGCTTATGATGTGCCAGGATCTTACATATGGTATTTAATTTAGTCCTTACAACAGTCCTGTAAAGCAGGTGTCTTAATTATCCTCATTTTAGAAATGACAAGGCCAAGCATAGAGAAGTGAGATAGTTTGCCCAAGGGGACAAATGCCATAAGTCAGAGAGCTCAGATTCAGTCCCAGGACTATGTGCTCCCAGAGCCAGAGCTCTGATAAATGAAGCTATACTGCCCAGATCACACGAATGGGCTCAGTGAAGGACCAGTATGGCAACATAAAAGCAAAGGCAAGAGAAAAGAATAGTTATCAATACTGCAGAGACAGGCACATAACAGGCACATTAAACACACACAATCAACCTGTTCTGCCCTCATGCAAAGACTACATGTGGTGTAGCAATGCACTCTCACTCTATAAGAAATTTATCACTGCTACTTGTGAGCACGTTTCTTTACAAAAAGTAGGGAATGAGAAATGCACAGGGTAGGCACCCTGAGAAAACAAGTCTCAACTCTGACCATAAGTGTACTAGGCAGCAGAACTGAGTGAAGCACAAATGAAATAAGCCAGAAAAACTACTGTGATTAAATTAGATATCAAGAAGGCTGTGCTCCCTAGCTAACTAAGCTTAAGGCAAACAGTATGTGACAATGAAGAGAAAGTCCCAGAAACATACTGGAATAGAACATGTTAATCCATAATGCTCTGTAGACAGCAAATCCCACGAAGACAAAGAAGGATAAGTATTTAAAGAAGGTTAAAAGAAGAGTCACAAGATTTGAAAGTTGGAAAATAAGCCTTACGTGAAAGGTAATAATTACATGGAGGGGTTGGTATGACAACATGTTTTCTAAGGCACTCAGGTCAAACCCAGTGAGACAGTGTGAACAAATCTGGAAAATAACATACTGAGACTTCTCTGATGTAACAGGAAGAAGATTCTCACAGGATGTTGCCCACTGGAAGGAAGTCCCTAGGACAACTTGCAACCAATCCTGTAAGTGTGAATATTTTAAGAACATGAGAAAACATAATCCCTAAAATAGCAAAAGCTATCAAAATGAGTCTTTTAGCTTAAGACTAATCTATTCAGGTGGATGTGAAACTCTCTTCTATAGAACCAGAATCAATCATTAACCTCTTTCATAAATATCACAATTGTATATTTGAGAGTTTACTTGTTCATTGTCTAAAGCTTCAAGATGGCAGGGATGATACCTTTTTTTTTTCTTTTTGTCCTCTGTGAAATCTGGGCCACCATCAGGATGGGATGATACTGTTTTATTGTGACTACAGTCTAAGAGTCTAACACAGCCCCTGGAATATAATATTTGCTCAATAAATATTTCTCAGTGAATTTCAATGAACAGTCTAGTTCTAGACCCAGAGAATGTTATCTTATTCTTGCCTGGATTACATGGTATTTCATTAAATTTAAGAACAGACACCTGAAATATAAAGATAAAGCTTTCTCCTCATATGAGATGAACTAGTGTCCTCCATTTCCATCACACTCTCCTAAATATTTCCTAGTGTAAATGATAAATGATACATGTTAAATACTACTTAGCATGCTTCATCTACAATGTATGGCACTGAGCTATTGTTAATAATGGTTAATGGCCTTAATACTACTCAGGGGAAAAATCTTTCTTAGCAATCCCAGTTTTAAAAATATTTGAAATAAAAATAGAGACAATGACACAACATCAAACAGCTTCCATGGAGCTACAAAACTTTTTGCAAAGAGATACACTGCCGGCAAAATGATTATAAATAAGTCTGCTGGTTAGCGAATTAAGTGTGTATTAAATATTTAAAACCATATACATGTATATATAGAGAGAGCCACACTATGGGATCAAACAATGGCATTTTAAGGCATAGTCTGTCAGGTTTTCATTTAGATATTAATACAGTAACTTTCCCACAGTGACCTGTATCATACCTATGAAACCTGGGGAGAGTGTTAAAACACGAATCAAGTTTTGTTAAGGGGTTAAAAGAGCTCATGCCACTGCCTAGCACTCACTATTGGTTATGGTAACTGGCTTAACTCTGAGTGGAAGCTTGATGTTCCCTCACAGCTGCAAGTAGAACAAATTGCTCTGTGACAGCTGGACAAACTATGCAGAAATATCTGCATCTTTACTTAAACAACAAGCAGTTTATTCTCAAGGGGCCAAGTTTATTTAAGAAGTAATTATTTCTATTTATCAGCCTATCTTTATCAACTGAGAATGCCTATATTTTCTGAATACGTATTAGAATTGGCTTTTGTTAAAAATCAAGTGACAAAATTAAATTAAATGACCTTACTCTACACATGATAGATTTATTTTCAAAAACAGAATCTTTCATAGGGAATTTTATTACTTTTAAGTTTTAAGAATCTTTTGCTGGAATACTGAGTACTTAACTGCCAAATTACTGAAATGTACTCTAAGCACTGAAAACTGCTATGAGTTTATACCCACATGAAACTGATGGATATAGACATCTTCTTATATTGCAACTAGACAAAATCTAGTCAAAAATAAGCCTAGGGCTTCCCTGGTGGTGCAGCGGTTGAGAGTCCGCCTGCCGATGCAGGGGACACGGGTTTGTGGCCTGGTCCGGAAAGATCCCACATGCCGCGGAGTGGCTGGGCCCGTGAGCCATGGCCGCTGAGCCTGTGCATCTGGAGCCTGTGCTCCGCAACGGAAGAGGCCGCAACAGTGAGAGGCCCGCGTACGGCAAAAAAAAAAAAAAAAAAGCCTATCATCCTAAGACTCAAGCTTAAAATTCACATTCTTTAACAAAGTAAGCAATACTCATGAAACCAGGAAGTGAAAGCTTCTTCGTGCTTAACCTATGTTTAAACAACTGCTATGAATTTTTAATTACTTCTACTTTTTTCTTTACTATAGAGTATTGTAACACAAGTATTAAAACTCTAGGATCATCACACTTACCTATAAGGCTTATCAGAATTATGGATTCGTCTGTGGTTTCTGACACCAACGTACGTTGTACTTGTATAATCACATACATCACATCTATACTGTTTCTGGACCGAAGACTTATTCCCTGGACAAAGTATTTCACAGTTTTAGTGACGTGCTTTGATTAGATTAAAATGACAGCATTTACATTCCATTGTAAACGAGTATTTATACGAGACAGTACTAACATTTCAATGAAGGCTTTCTCACTGTTTAATAAAGTTAACAAGTTTGAATGTAGCTTTACAGGTTCTCCTACATCTGCACTATCAGTGGATGTAAAGTGAATATCATCTGATCTGTAAACATAGATACATTGGGTTAGCTTCTACAGAACCTTGTACAAAATTCTAAAATATAATGAACCTGATGCCAGCTGCCCTGCTGATTGTGTAGCAGGTGAATTAACCAGAGATACACTGTTAATTTGAAAGGTGTTAGTCTAATCAATATGGGATATATTGCCTTAAGGAAACACTGTTTGCCAACAAGCTGTAATTTAATACTATAATACAACATTATAAAGTATGGCTACAAAGCATATCTAACAAACTCAATATAAAAAGCCCAAAGCTTTTTCACTCTGTAGGTTTCCTTTGTTTATAACTGTCAGCTATCAAACAAAAACAGAAGGGAAAGCAATGGCAAAGTATTAAGTGCTATTTAATGTAGTATAATTATACCTAGTAAACTGACAGCTTACAAGGACTAACATGAATATGCAGCTCTCCGAAATCCAGGAAACATGGATCCATGGGAACAGGCCTTGTCACTAAACTCACTCTGCAACAACAGGGCTGGGGAATTCAACTCAGGGTAAGCTTGAGGCAATACAAGCAGAATGAGTGATCATAGGAAACTGTTCCTGAAGATATTCAGTGATTTATTTACGCTTCTGTCAGCACAAAGTCCACAGCCTATTCATAGCCTGACTGCTTTATATTCAGAAACAAAGCAAGCATAGGAGCTGAAGAACAAGACACGACAGGAAGAAAGCTCAGGTAGAACACAGCACACACTGCATAAAAGTAAAATTGGTGATACAAAAGAAAACCCACATGGAAATTTTAGCAAAACAAAGAAAATCCTTAGGTTAAATTTAAGCTTTCTAAAATTAAAATTTCTTTTGCAAATAACTATTTTTGCCAGGCAGAACAAAATGTCCTGATTTCCTGGTATAAATCTGTAACATTAATACACACACTAATCATAATTATAATCTAAGTATTGCTCTTAATTGGTAGGTTAAAAACTTGGACTTGAAAAGTGGCACTGCTCCAGATACAGTTAAAAAAAAAACAACTGAAAAAATGAAGTGTGAAATATTGGATAATGGTTTTGTGTGAGAAATATTACAGATCAATGACAACTAATAAAAATGACAGATGGAGAAACTTAATATAGCACAGAATGAGAGCCTGTGCTACTTCAAGCAACTGTTTCCAATGGAAAGAATATTGGATTTAAATTTCAAAAACTTGGGCTTAGTCTCTGCTCTGCCACTTAGTACCAATGTGGTCATGGGCAAATTATTTCACCTCTTAAGGACTCAGTTTATTCATCTACAAAATGGAAACACTGGAACATCCCAGCATGGTTTGGTAAGCCCAGGAGCATGTTGTACTCCTCCTTCACCGCAGTCTGTATGTTACCTGCATGTCTGGGTCAAGTCTGACCCATCACTAGCTGGAGACTCCCTGAGGGTAGGGATCTGCCTGTTTTGCTTACACAGAATCCCCAGGACTTGGCAAATTATAGATTTACAATAAAGAACAATTTAATTAAATTTCATGAAGAAACATCATATGAAAGTGCTTTGCCCAGAGCTCTCAGAGCACCTGTGGTGTTTGCTGACATACCTGTCAGTACAGTTTTGGGTTCCTCACTGGGCTGGGTACCTCGAAGGCAGTGACACCTCCACCGCACTCCAAGCACCTAGCACAGTATCCAGCTCAAGATGGGCATTCCACGCCTTCTGGCAGAACAAATGTCTGAGGTACTATTACATTGGATCTCTGAGTCAAAAACGTGCCACAAGTTATCTGTGCTATTGTGATGGATGAAGACTTCCGGGAGCCACAGAAGCATGCATCTCCCCTCTTGTTTAATTAGTTTATTAAAGGGTTAAAAAAGTTTTGATAAACATGAATTATTTTTATCTTCTTTGTGAGCTAAAAACTTGTTCTTTGGCCTGAAAACTAGATTTTGAAAGATCTAATATCGAATCAATAAAGTATCAGTATAGATGTAAGTATGCCGGAGGTTATCCGCCGTCTGAATTGTTACACTACCACGATAGGGGACAGCAAATAGAGCCAAGTGGAGGTGTGGGGGTGGGGAGGAGAGGCACAGCAAGCAATTTAAAATCCATACGTGCAGCCCTAAGAAACGGAGCATGCGCCACAAAGAAGAGAGGCTGCAAAATGGAATGTGGTGGATAGACGCTAATGCCACGAAGCTCAAATTGGTTATTTTAATTTTGAGCTGACATTTCAATATTTTAAATTCAAATTGTGCGTTTTAATTTGTTAACCCATTTGGCCAGTTTAAAATTATTGTTTTTAGAGATGGTGCTAGAAAAGACATATTCTACTGCTGGTAGTAACCACAGTTGGTGCCACTGAGTGAGTAGTACTTACTTTATTCCTTCATTAGGGATTTATGGCCCAAAGATATCAAATGTTTTAATGTCTCCTTTAAAGGGGATATGGAAACATAATGAATTAAAATTAAAGGAGGCATTTAGGGCTATTTTGTAAAAAGGAAACAAAACAGTTTTAGCTCAGCCATCTATGGCAGGAACAGATGCTACGTCATAAACTCCTTTTGTTTTGGATAGTTTTACAGGGATGACATCTGTTTGACAAGGGAATTTTGGTGCTGCAGTGGTATCAAAATCAGTTCTTTCAGAAACATTCTAGAATCAGTTTTGCTTTCTGGGGTCAGTTTAATGAAACGTTATGGTAAAACACTTTACTCTGCAGTTTTTCCTAACTTTAATTCTTAGGAAATCTAAAAAGGAAAGTCACTCCAGTATATTTTACTTCCCATAAACACTATGTACTACACTTGAGACATTTAAAGTATATCAACTTAAGTGAGCTGATGCAAGGAATCACAGCTTATTACACTTTAATTCTCCGGGATGTGGCATCCGCCTTTTCATGGAACTCTAATTAAATCTTTTGATTCTAATATTCCTATTAGCAGAAACTCGGCCGACTGGTACCTAACCAGTACATAAAAACAGCCTGTGTTGTTTTTTTAAATAATGCAGATGAAATCTGGCAGTTACACTTGGATAAGAATAAGATCACAGCAGGAGGCCTCAGTTAAAGATTGAGGTGGGGGCCTACCATCTGCAAAAGCTACATTCTCAGTGGGTCAGCTGGTACTGAGAGAGGAAAGGAGGCTTTCTTTCAGTGCTGCAGCTTCCCTGGCTTGCTGGCCTGTCATCTCAGGGTCTCTGCTGTGCTTGGCTCTTATAGGACAGCATACATTGCAGAATATATCTACCTATACAGTCGAGGCTGAGTACTTACTAATACAGTACTTCATTTAGTACTGAGACAAAATTCACTCACACAGTTTAAAAATAGAGGCAAACAGATGGAGCTTTAGTCCTGAAAATAACCCACATGACAACGAAGGGCATTTTTTTACTTCATATGCTAGTCAATATCGTCTATACAAAGAAATGCAGATACCTTCCTGAACACATTTTCCATCAGTTTTATCACTGGAAATTCTTGACTCATTAGAAGTTGCTATTGACAAGGTATCTGGAAGACTGTGTTGCTCTCTCTCATGGTTCCTCAGTTGACTCTAAAAAATTGAGAGAAATTCATATGTAATTTTCAATAAACATATTTACACAGTTACTAGGAGGCTGTAGAAGGAGTGAACTGCTTTCGTTGCCTAGTACCTAGAACACACTACCAATATTTAAAAATCAAACGTGTTAAAAGATTACCTGAAACATTTGACAGCTTATGGAAAGAAATACACTAAGGAAAACACAATCTTATCAAAAAGGCAGTTCCTCTTTTCACATTCTCTGAAAGGAAGCCACCACTGTCTTAGGGAGTGCTTATGCATGGCATGTGTATGCTTCTTGAAACACTGGTGAGCCCAGAGGAAAGAGCAGAGTGTTCAGAATAACTCAGTACTTTCACAAAAATAAATCCAATCAGTTAACTTCTGCACTTCAGCTGATTTCTGCCTTTAAATATCAACAAAATCTGTAAAAGAGACTTAGTTGGAACTGCAACTCCAAGGACATCTTCCCCCTTACGCCCACCCCCATGAATCAAGAGTGCAGCAGCGGGCTTCCCTGGTGGCGCAGCGGTTGAGAGTCCGTCTGCCGATGCAGGGGACATGGGTTCGTGCCCTGGTCCGGGAAGATCCCACATGCCGCGGGGTGGCTGGGCCCGTGAGCCATGGCCTCTGAGCCTGCACTCCGCAACGGGAGAGGCCACAACAGTGAGAGGCCTACGTACCGCAAAAAAAAAGAGTGCAGCAGCAAAAGCAGCTCCTGGAACTTGCCTTTGCAGCCCATTTGAATGGCTACTTGTCCAGTGGCCAGAGGCCATTTCAGAATTTCATGAGAGCGATCCAAGAGGCAGTGAATCTCAGACTCAAAGGCTTTTTAATTCCTGCATACCTGTTTACTACCAGCTGGACCCCAACTCTGGCTAATCTGAGAAAAAAGTCGACATCCCAGTTAGCCCTTTACAATACACTTCCCCCCCACCAAACAGTCAACTGGCATATTGAAGAAAAGTTCTAAACCAATGATTCAATGAACACAAGTTGCCTTTACAAAAACAGTATTTTCATACTGGTTGTTGGTTTTAGGTAGCACTTAAAATGAAAATCACGGTACTTGAAGGTACTGTAAACTTCCCATAAAATATAACATACATGGCTCTATTTCCACTGTGCTGTCTTTCATTAAGTCCCATACAGTCCATTTTTGCTTGTGCAAGGATATAAATCACTGTTGGTTGGTTGTGTAGCAGCTGAAGTGAATGACTTGCATTTTGGGGCCACGTAAGATGAAAAATAGGTATTTTTTTGCATCGATCACATAGGGTTAAATTTGTGTAAGTCAAATGAGTGTATAATGTTCCTCCACTGTACATCCCTCGTAATTCGATTGCACTTTAAAATCAACACACTTTCAAAAAGATATACACATGGAAACACTAAACCAATAAACACAGGGCCTGTTAAGGAGGTGGCAGGCAGGGGGAAAATGTCCTACACCAGACGACCCAGACTTCAGTCCCAACTTCAATACTAATTAGTTGGGATCCCGTGGGCAGATTACCAAACTTTTCTGGGGCTGTTTCCTTACCTATAAAATAAGGTGGGTGGACTGTATCTACAAAGCTCCCTCCATGCTCTAAAATTCTAAGGTTCTCCGAATGATTTAATGAACCAATGCTTACCTTATAATGGAAGGATTCTTCACACTGCTTGCACTGGTATATTCTTGTTTTACAGTGGTTGATCATGTGGCTCTCCAGGTCTTTGCTGTTGTCAGCTATGTGCTCACAGATAGGACACTGATAGGGCTGTCTCTGTCGATGGACTCGCAAGTGCTGCTTGATGTAGCCCTTGTTACCGCTGGCGTAGTGACACAGGCGGCAGCGGTAGGGCCGGTCAGCGTTTGGGATGTACTCCACGACGTTGCTTCCTGACAAACTTGTATCACTGCTGGGTTGGCACTGGGCATTATCCTGCAATTCTTTCAAAATGTCATCATCAGAAGCGTTTTGGTCTGTCCTTTCCCTTAATTTTTCAATCACGGTGAGTAAGGACATGCTGATGCCTGTCTTAACTTGCCCATCTGACAATTCCTGCCTACCCTCTGGGAGTGCTACTAAGGTAGAGTTGCTTTGGTTGAAACTAGTCAATCCCTCCGAAGAGCTTTTAAGTGGTGACATCATTTTAGAATACGCTGCCAATGTACTATCTACTTGCCTTTGTCCAGTGTCTGGATCTAAAAGCTTTATATTCCCGTAGTGCCCAAGGTTGGCTCGTGTTAGCTCTGCAGCTCTTATAGGCATGGTGACCAGGGCTTCTGCAGCTAACGAGTGTAGTCTGAGAGACTCAGAATTTGTCCTTCTTCGGCCTGGTGGGGCATTCTCATCAGTAGCCAGTCCTTTATTTATTAACTCACTGTCTTTCTTCTCTGTATTGCTCCAGCCTATGATCAGCCCCCCAATATCGACAGTGCAATTATCAGCATGATAGACTTCATCTCTTCCTTCACATCCAATCTTGGCTTCTGTCTGGCTCAGGTTTTTCCCCTCTTCAATTTCAGCATTCATGAGGAAATGTTTCTGCGAAAGAGTCTCTTCAGCACTTGGCAGACGCTCCACTATCACATTAACATGACCTTTTTTATTTGGGCTACTGCTAATGATTTTCTGTGCTGATGAAAGTAGGCTATCAGCAACCAGGTTCTCCTCTGCGTCCGAAATCACCTCCAGCATTTCTTCCTCATTAGGGTCAAGGGTAACTGACTGACTTAGATGAACACCCCCTTCCACACTCTGTTCTAAAGGAGACGAAGATGATAATGACTCTGAGCTGCAAATCTGCACTTGTACTGACGGCCCATTGTGGATACTCAGTTCATTGTCTCCAATTGCAATGACTACTGCGTGGACCCCACCAGGTGCAGCGGCCACTGAAGAATCCAGCAAGCCTAGGGGCTCATTTTCATTTTCAAATATTGGATAGGAACAATCAACCTCCCCAGCATGTTTCCAAGCATGTGTTTTCAACATTCTCTGCTGGCCACAAGTGTAACTACAAAACAAGCATCGATACATGCCATACTGTTCATAGGCATACCACTTCCTCCTACCCATTTCTGCCACAGATGCCGTCTGGATGGTATGAGTCTGTGGGCTGTCCACACTGACTGGGATGTCAGGAATGGTTTCATTATTTCTTCCTGAGGTTCTCTGACACAAAGAGTTGGTGGGGCTTACGCATTGCTGGGCTTTGGATTGAGTGTGACTGTTGGCATCGTTTTCGTGGTCATTTACCACATGAGCTTCAAGTTCCTCTTGGCTTTTAGATGTAATATGGCACTCTGCGCACATTAGTATCACTTCATTCTGCTGACCGTGCTGCTTGATATGATCTTTTAACACAGAAAAAGATGATGACAGAAACTTACAAAGGCTACACTGGTAAGACATAGCCTTCCCATCGTTCTGGGTAAGAGAGTCAGGGGTAAAATGTATTTGTGACATCTCAGCCGTTCTATTATCAGCAGCAGGTGACTGGGTTACTTTAGCTGGAATCTCACAAGATTCTTGACTTTCAAGAGAGTGTGCTGCAGCACTTGAACGTGACCGTTTTTTGCCAATTAAAAGACATTTTTGTGACTTTTCATGTTCCACTATCTTGCTTAACTTCTGAATAACATGGATTAATGGATCTGTTTTAGCTTTTCTTTTTTCATCAACTTCCAGTGATGAACTGATGACAGTTTTGGCAGTCAACATAGCTTCCTGTTTCCCGATACCTGGCACCAACATGGCGACACTGCTGCTTTCTTCCATATCTAAAAAGGAGAATATATGACAGAAAGAATCACCAGGTTACAGGATCATTACAGGCATATAATTCAGGAAATCTATACTACTCTTAGATTTAAGCTAGTCTAAGTATTTTCTAACCTGGGAGTTCCATATCAATATACCTGGCTATCCTCAACAGAGACTTAAATTGCTTACAATTTTTCTTTGGAATGCTGTCCCCTATCAAGACTGATGATTGAGATGTTTCCATCCTTCATTTCTTTCTTTGGAAATGACTTTTAACAATTTACATCTCCTTTTTTCTTCACCTTCTTTCCCCTAGACATCTAGCTGGACCTAATCAGTACTCCTTCTCTTCTGCACAATGCCAGGAAAAAAAAAAAAAAGACTGCTATTCCATTATCAAAGGAATACAGTCATTCCCAGGGCATGTGGAACTACCTGAAGTTATTATGAAATACTATTCTGTAAAGCCAACACATGACTGATACAATTCTTGGGAGACAACTTCTTGCACCAAATGTAATTGCGGTTTTATTACTAAAAGCATGTGTTTTTTTTTTTTCTCCCTAGATCTTTGGAATTGTAAAAATATGGGCATGTAACCTATTGTAAAGGGCACAGTGTATTTTGAGAAGTATTATGCAAATGAAACTAAATAAAAGCAATGATCCAGTTCCTTCTTTTACTTCCTTTGATTTATTTTCCTGAAGATAAACCACAAACTATGCTGTGGTTTTTTCTAGAGCTCATATTAGTGGTCAACTATTACTCATACACACATACATTTTTTTTTCTGAAAGGGAAAGGGGTATTGGAGAAGGAAAAAATTGATATCTCAGTCGTGTTATAGGTCTAAAAAAGCACAGAGGCCTTAAAAAAGTCATTTTCTACAGGTTATCTGTAGGTTCTAGTAATGTGTTATGGCCGAGGAAGTCATTAACATAAAATGCTTATCTTTCAGCCTAAATCTTGAACACTCTATTTCCTGGCAGTACTTTCATTTCAAACATTTCCTTTGGCTTAAAGTGAGATTAATTTGTTGACCTGGATCACGTTTTTAAGTTTAGGCTTTTTTCCAGCAACAAGTTTTGTTTTTCCACCTTTTAGGTGCATTCTGGAATCTTACTCACAACATTCAATAAATGCCAGCAAAATTTCTAGTGGCACTAGCTACAGACCAAAGATCATACTATTCTTAAACCTCAGTCACAGGCTCTGAATTCTCTTCAGGAGGCGAATCATGGCTCCTCTTCCCTCACATGGCTGAATCAACATATAGGGGCCCTTTAGCCACTGCCAAGATCATACCTAAACTCCTGCAAGACCTCACCAGTGCCCTGACCAGCTGCAGGCCCAGTTCTCCCACATCAACTGACAGCAGTTATGGCTCTTCCTCTCTTATTCTCTACTCTTTGTGGCACACTAACTTTTCTACACCCAGATCCATGTCATGCAAAAAGGTAAACACTTTACCCTCAGCTTCTTTAGTACTACTTCTTCCCTCTGTCCTGAGACCCTGCTCTGTGCGATCAGCTTTTTTCTCTTCCACTTGTAGCTGCACTCGCAGCAGGGAATGCATTCCACAGCCATTACAATGACAGCTATGCCAGCTCCCCAAGGCCAGTGGCCCTTTAGCCACTGTCTGCCCTAAACAACCTGAGGGCATTACCTCAAAAGACTAGCTCCTTTACACCTTTCTCAAGTAGGAAGAACAGAAATGTTTTTAAATCTCTACACTCAACCTTAAGTTACTAAAGAAGGGACCAGTGGGGGAAACAATTTGTTTCTTTAGAAAAACCCTTTGTGACTTCATAAGTCACCTTACCACCGGAGAATTCCACATTTTTAGGCCAAGGGAAGCTTTGGCTCTTCTTGTGATTACTGATTTCCCTCTAGGGTCATTCACTTAAGGCTTTATTTCTTTCAATTGTTAAATGCAAATTTCTTAAATAATAGCTAATAGGAATCCCTGAACATTTAATTTCTTACATAAGATTTGGTGCACTACTATAGATGGAAGGTCTCCTTCCCATGAAATGTGACATCCACGTAGGCTGACTGGTAATCTGGAGGTTAACCAGTGAATATTTGCTCAACAGACTTTGCACACCCACAGGGTTACAAAAGTGACTCATTATCCTTCTTCTATTTAATGACATAATAGGAGGGAGACAGAGCAGTGCAGATTTGCTCCCGTGGATATTTCAGTGTGTACCTTAAAAAGAAAGCAAAATGAAGAAGAGGAGGACTTCATCTTATCTCAAGGAGAAGACTAATACAAAAGAATCTGACAAAACATTCAGATTTTAAAGCTGTGTCTGCACAGGCATTAAGAGCTAACGGAAATTTGCAGCAGATGCTCCAATTTTCCCTGAACATTATGTAAGTTTCTCATTTTAGAGGCTGCATACGTTTGAGGATAAGTACAGAAATGGCACCTATAAAACAGATACGACAACATAAAATACATCAAGAAACACCTGAAAAACCATTTGGGGTCCACATGGCAAAGTCGATGCACAAGTCTCACTAAAACAAAAGGCTTTGTTAAAAAAGGTTAGATAAACAGCTCATAATAAAGTATACACAGAGAGGAAGTTAAGTTGAATATTGGCCAACTCAAATTTTTCACCAAAATTTCACTTAGGCCACCAATGTGCATGTGCATGTATGTGTGTGTGTGTTGAATACATATGGGATTACATGCTGTGAAGTAAAATTTGAATAATAAAAGAGATAAAAATAAGGAGTACAGATTCAATCCTAGTGGCTCAAGATTGCTGACAACCTGGGTTATGATAATCTGCATACTATCCATGACCTCCAAGAAGAGATCAAGGTGAATGAAACCTAAAAAAAAAAAAAAAATTACCAAGGGGGAGTGGGGGCGAGTGAACAGGTTGAGGATATAAAATAAGAACAGCAAATTTTCTAGCTGGAATCATGGGCATCTAGGAGTTCATTATATTATTCTTTCTACTCGTGTAAATGTTTAAAATTTTTAAAAATAAAAAGTTAAAGGAATTCCCTTGTGGCACAGTGGTTAAGAATCTGCCTGCTAATGCAGGGGACATGGGTTTGATCCCTGGTCCGGGAAGATCCCACATGCTGCAGAGCAACTAAGCCCATGCGCCACAGCTACTGAGCCCACGTTCTAGAGCCTGCGAGCCACAACTGCTGAGTCTGCATGCCACAACTACTGAAGCCCGCACACCTAGAGCCCATGCTCCACAACAAGAGAAGCCACTGCGATGAGAAGTCTGTGCACCACAATGAAGAGTAGCCCCCGCTCGCTGCAACCAGAGAATGCCCCCGTGCATCAACGAAGAACCAACGTAGCCAAAAATAAACAAACAAATAAATTTATTTATTTATTTATTTATTATTATTATTTTTTTTTGCGGTACACGATCCTTTCACTGTTGTGGCCTCTCCCATTGCGGAGCACAGGCTCCGGACGCGCAGGCTCAGCAGCCATGGCTCACGGGCCCAGCCGCTCCGCGGCAATGTGGGATCTTCCTGGACCAGGGCACGAACCCGTGTCCCCTGCATTGGCAGGCAGACTCTCAACCACTGTGCCACCAGGGAAGCCCAAATAAATTTATTAAAAAAAAAACATTATGTACAAGGCACCAAGCCAAGTACCAAGAAGAATGAAAAAATTTTTTAATTTATAGTACTCACAGAGTTTAAAACTGAGTTAAGTGGATAAGACTAACATATTTAGAAGTTAAAAAGAGTTAACAGCTTTAAAATAACCCAGCTGTACACAAGGTGAAATAGTCAGAAGGCAACATCCAATGACCAAATCCTAACAGAGACTGAAGAGCTCATTTTGGTCTAGGGAGGGAAGAAAAGGCTTCTTGAAGAGGTAAGATGCACACTGTATTCCAAAAGAAGAGCATGCTGGACATCACCCATTGGCCCCTCTGGGCTGTCTCCTCTTTTCCACTCTGCTCTCTATCCCAGGAGGGATTACATCATTAGGCTCCCATGCCCTCTGGTTGAGTTATGCCAATGGGGAGCCATGACAGGAGATAAGAAGGCAGCAAAGGGAGATCAAGACATTCATTTCCCTGGTTTCCTCCCTCTAGGTCACCTTGAAGTGGCTGTGTTCCTCAACAAAAGGCCATTCTCTCCAGGCAGGCTATTCTACAGGACTCTCCCTTCTGATGCTGCTAGCTCCAGATGACAGAATTATTCCTGTGGTTTGCCTATACAAATCCTACACCTTTATAAGTATCTTTGTAAATACATCCTCTCTGAATTATCCTAATCTGAGTGCCATTTTGCTTTCTTGGAATTTGCTGACAAGAAAGAAGCCATAACATTAGATTTTCAGAAGCGAGAATAAGCATGCTATCTAGGGATTAGTGAAAAGATCAGTATGGCTGAACAGTAAGGTTTACTAGGATGAGGAAAGACTACAGGCATCAGCAAAACACGGGTTTTCTCATTTGGAATCTTTAGATATAACATTCAACCAAATATATCAAATTGTTATAAACAAACAAACAAACAAACAAATAAATAAATAAAAGTTGTATCCCAAGCCAGAAAAGTTCTACAACCTTCTCCACTGAGTCTCAAGTCTTCCCTAAACAATGGAATCCCACAGGCAAAAGCTTATACTTAATGTCTTTCCCAAAAATAGAGCCAAATTATTTCAGTTGTCTTTATTTCCTTACAATTTGCTATTTGGTTTACTTGTACATCTAATTAGTTCCTTTCAGTTATAGCAGTATGGTTATCATACGTAAAATCAAGTTGAACAATTCATGGGGGCTTGGGTAGAACTAGAGAAAGGCCGTAATTTTCTGTGAATGTACAAAGACAGTTCAGTATGTTATATAAAGAACCTTTTCTTTCAGACTAAGAATTTGTTCTTTCCAATTAGAAAAAAACTGTGTTATAGAAGTAACGGCCAATTCCTCGTTCTTCCATATTATCGTAATTGTAAAATATAACATATTCATTTTGCTCCAGCCAAAAGAAGGCAGGGGACATAGCTCATGGGTTCCTCTCCTAGAGGAACCTCAGCTGTGTGACCTTAGGCAAGTCACTGTTTCTGAGCGTTTTACATTCTACAGATGTAAAACAAGAGTTGTGCTGGATGAACTTTCATGTTCCTGTCCTATAAACTGTGTATAAAAAGTTACCTTGAAACTGCTTACACGTTATTTATAGATTTACCTTACTAACATCAGCTATAATTTACTTGAATTAAAATCTCCTTAGCTTAATTATTAATTGCCCACCAAGAAAAAACCAAGTGCAAATATCAAAGTATATGAATTTTATAGTATAAAATTTCTTAGCTGGCATCTAGCCTGAGAGAATATTTGAATTTCGCAGCTGCAATTAAGACATAAGGTCTAACTAATGTTAACCAATATTCAGATTTAACAGTTACTGAGCACCTGTAACATGCCAAGCAATGTGCAGGAGACTACCAAAATAAGTAAGAGGGAACCCTTGCCCTTGAGGTGCTCACAGACCAGAGAGTAGTGCCAGTGTAGATTCTGTGTATTACTCATGAAATTCCTGGTAATACTGGCCTCTTTATTTGCAGATAAGGAATCTGAGGTTCACAGATGCAAAGTAATAGCTAGTTTAAGAAATGGAATCCAAGCCTATCTGATTCTAAATCCATCCTTTCTCAATACACCAATTTTCCTCTTAATTCTCAGTGTGAACAAAAAAATGTATAAAGTATAAATAATGAAAAGAGCAACAGCCCCTTACAGCTAGGCAGTATCATACATGTATGTTTGAGCTTCATTAAGTCTTTGGGACAGGCTAGGTGGGTGTTACACAATTCTACAAACAAGGAAACACTCAGTGCAGTTTAAGTGACTTACCCAAGGTTACATGGCTGTTAAGTGGCAGAGCCTGTGTCTTTCAAATCAATTCCTGAAATTAATACAGTCCCCTGGATCGATCTTCAAAATCCAGCTGTGGCCAAGAACGAAAGTACATAGTATCAAACATTTCTCTTTCTTGGTGAAACAAAGTAATGATTTTTTTTCTGGCAGTGAAAAATTGCCCAATATTGCATGTCAAAAAGAAATTCAGAGGAATGTCCATGCAACCCATTACATGACTCAAATTTACATAATTTACCTAACAAGCAGATTTCAGGATTTTGCACCAGTTAGAAAAAATAGCTCTGGAAACTTCTCCAATAATTGTGTATTTTATGTTTTAGCTCAGAATTTATCTAATTAACTCAAACTACTATTGGTTTTACTGATAACACTTTCTAATAAATAAGAAACAATAAATTGTATATTGAAATTTTAATCTTAACCAAAACTACAATCTAAAGGGTGACTGCAAACTTCCAGCAGTTCTACAACTGAATGGCATCATGAAAGATAAAACACAGTGGACTGACCTATGTATCTTCTAAGGCACTTTCCTGCCCTGGTCCTACATTTCTTTGCTACTGTTTCGTATACTACCTAGAATGAATCTAAAAGATCAAAGAATGGTATTCATTTCACCTAGAACGCAACTTTATCGATTATGGTTAAGTAAATAGTTTACTGCCAGGGCAGAAAGCACGTATTTGGCTTTCCCCTGCAATTAATTTTAAACGAGTTAGTGAACTAAAGAAATGAAGGGCCAGGCTTTCTCTTTTAATCAGTAATGCAACCCATACACTGAATCAGAGCAGAGTACTGAAGAAAGTACAAACTCAAAGAACAAATTCAATTACTGATAAATCCAGTAATTGCCGGATAGGAGAGATGCAGACTGACAGCAAATTACAGCCCACTGCAGTACTAAAAAGATCGCCTACGGGGTGGGATGGTGGCCTCTGCCTAATTAATCATCCAGGCCTTCCACACACAAACCATTCACTACGGATGCCCCCAGGCCTTACACGGTGGGAGCTTTTCCCAATCATCTCTGGGGAGACCACTTCATGGAGGAGGTCCGAAATAGGTGCAGAACACCAGAACGGCGTCTATGTACTAGCTTTTCCTACACCAAGCAGTGGCTTGGGAGATGCGAGTTGAGAAAAGTAATCAACAGACGCGGTGAGGGCACCGTTGTTCGCTCCATCCCAACAGGCCTAAGCGGTTGCACACGTGCAAAGGGGAGGGAAGCGACACCCGACGGGCCTGCCTGCGGGCCAGGCTGGTGAGAGTACGCGGGCAGCGGCAGGTTCCCCCCCCACCCCCAAGGTGCAGGGCAAGCCCAGGGTCTCCACAGGCCTTGCTGTGGGCGGCACAGAGGACTGAAAAGGGACAAGGAACTTGGGGCATGTGGCCAGCATCGGGCGGGTGTCTGCCGGCTGAAGAGGAAGCCGGCGCCGGCAGAGGCCTGGGGGGAGGACGCACATGGCCGGCGGCGGCGCTAACAGCGGGCGGAGGGGCGGCCCCGGGGCGCGGTACCTGCGGTCGGGCGGCGGCTGCTGCTTCCGCGAGCCTCCTTTGGCCGGCCAGGAGCCCGGCCGTGCCCTCGCACTCGTCCTCGCCCACCTCTCTCCCTGCTCTTTTCCCTCTCTCCCCCCGCTTTTCCCTCCTCACCCGGAGCCCCAAAATGGCGGCGCTTGGGACGGATCACGTGAGCCGCGGGCAGGTCAGGTGACCCGAGTGGCGGGCGGCGGGGGCGGGGCGATGCTCAGGCCCCGCCCATGGGCATCCCGGGACGCCGGCTGAGCGGGCGCAAAGAGGATACCCTGCCAGCTCACTGCAATCCCCGGCTCCTGGGTGAGGTTAAGGCGCGGGTTGTCGGGCTCCCACGGCCCAAGCGTGGCCTTCTGCGTGGTCGTTGGGTCTAGAAGTCAGTGAGTGCTCACTTTGGAGTCTCCCCACGTCGCCCAAACCTGCTGTGGGCTAGGTTTCCTTTCCCTCATTGGCTCTCAGCAGTGGGCATTGACATTCTTTACAGCCCTGTGCTTCTGAATTTGTTACAGCTTTTGGTTGGGCTATACTTTTTTGTGGTGTTCTTGGCTAAAATGTAGAGGTGCTACCTAGGTTGATGGCTGGACTTCAAGTGTGCCTGGTGAGGGGCAGAGCTGGCCCTGGGAAATCTATTTGCTGGAGAGATTGAGGATTTTGAGGGAAAGAACTCATCCTGAGAGTTGTAGGACCAGACTTGGTAGCTTGCTTCACCTGGTAGCACAACCTCAGTCCTCTGAGGGCACCATGGTGTTGGTCATTTGGATCTGTTTTATGACATACATGCCAGCTTTATAAGCAGTCCTGTTTCCATCCCCCTGCTGACAGAGTAAAATGCAATGTTAGTTAAGCGTTCCACCCAACTTCAGGAATGCTGGACAGGTTTGGTGTATTGGGAACTACACAGCAGGGTGCTTGGATCCGGACTGAGCATGTGGGCCGTGAACAGTAGGAAGGGAGTAAAACTGAAGATTCCAGTCATAGTAATGGACTTGTTCATTGAGATATGGGCATACCTGGGAGAGATTGTGGATTTGGTTCTCAACCACTGCCATAAAGGGAGTCACATGAATTTGACATCAATTGGTTACCCAGTGCATATAAAAGTTTTGTTTACACCCTACTGTAATCTCTTAAGTGTGTAATAGCATTATGTCTAAAAAACAGCATACATGCCTTAATTAAAAAATACTTCATTGCTAAAACATACTAACCATCATCTGAGCCTTCACATTCATAATCTTTTTGCAATAATAACATCAAAGGTCATAGGTCACTATAACAAACATAATAATAACGGAAAGGTTTGAAATATTTTGAGAACTACCAAAATGGGATGGAGAGACATGAAATGAGCAAATGCTGTTGAAAAAAATGGCCCTGTTAGACTGGCTTGATGAAGGGTTGTCACAAACCTTCAATTTGCAAAAAATGCAATATCTGCAAAGCTCATTAAAAAGAAAAAATGAAGCACAATAAAATGAGTTATGCCTGTATCTCTTGGGGACTTCCAGATGTACTTAGAGACCTTTGCAGCAGGCTGGACTCTCAATTATCAAGTGGGAGAAAGATCCAACAAAACCTTGTCATTGTTCAGAGAGGTCAGTAATTCCTGAGATACAGTAAATATCTCAGGATACAAATTCACCTGAATTTGGGGGGTTGTGAAACCAGCAAATTTAGAATTCTGCTATTCCACAGAATTCTTTGCCAATTGGACCAAATAGCTAAGAAGAAGGAAAAATAAAGGGTTGAGTAATTTTTTTCAATAAAAGAGACTGAGCAGGAGACTAGCATGGAAGGGTGGAAGGAAAAAATTGAGGAAAACCAGAAATACATAAAAGCAAGAATGTGAGAACAAACAATTAATGTGCAAATTTCTTTTTTCTTCTTGAGCTACTGACACAAACAATCCTTGTTTATAACTACCTGAAGAGACGCTTTTCTTTAGTACTATCTTAACTGTAATGTCCATGTATATAAAAGTTGACAGAACAGGAATCAGAGAATTATTTTACCAGAGCAGAGTGCAAAAACAAAGTGGAGAAACTATAATCTAGGGAAAATAAGGGAATTCTAAAACAAGTGAGAGGTTAAGTATATCTCTGTCTGAACTTCCTGTGGTTGTCTTTTCTAATATTCACCAGCTATTTTGCAATGTACCTCTTCCAGCACAAGGTTAGACAAAACTTCCTGGCCCTCTTCCTGGATCAGAGGTGTGGCCTCTGACTGGTGTTGGCTAATGAATTATGTGAAGAAGTGAGGGGTGCCACTTCCATCCTGGAATGGTTATTTGCCAGGGCAGTGCCCTCCAGAGTGCCCTTTCCCTGCTGGCTTGATAACCAGCAGTGTTTGAAATGGTGGCCACCCTGTCAGCCCACATTTTAGAGTGGTGGTGATGAGCTGAGCCCCTAGCTGACCCACAATGAATATATAAACCTCATTGACATTTTGGAGCTGTTTGTTACCGCACCACGACATAACCGCTGCTGACTGACACTCCTCTTCCCTATACTGAAGTAACTGGAAGAGACAGAATCAATAAGAAGAAACCATTACAGGCAGATAGGAATGTTAATAAAAGAATTAAGACCTTCATTCCTGAAGACAGAGAAGGTATAAGACACAGAATCCAATACAAAAACCTGAAGACAGAGAAGGTATAAGACACAGAATCCAATAGAAAAACCTAGGCAACTTCAAAAAGCCAGTGGAGCAAAACTTCAGTATTTCTCTTTCCTACACAGAAGATCTCCAGAAAATTGCAGTAAACGTTTTTAGGTCAGGGGAATACAAAGACATTCAGGTATAGTTCCACTGAACTTGTGGATATCTCACCGAATCTCTTTTAAGCACCTTCCGCTTGCCACAGAATGTCATTTGTCATGATTCAGTTAACCAATCATATTAAGATTTAGCTTTATAGATAGGAAACTTGCTTACTCAGTTATCTAGTACCTACTCAGTGGAATCAGATTTTGTCTCCAGATGAGAGATGACCCAGATAACTGAATGCTTATCTCCACACATCTCATTATTCTATTTTGGGATCAGTAATTAGCTGATGAGCTTAAAGGTTTCACTTCTACAAGTGTCACAGGTCTGTATCTTCTAAAGTGACCAGGTTGCCTGATCATACATGTTGTGTGCTTGACAACTTAAACCATGGCACTGTTTAAATTTGGGGAACATTCAGTACAGTGCAGTGAATAAGTTGCCAAGGCAATGACTGGTTATAAACTGAATGAGACATTAACCAGTTGAAACTTGCGGAGAAGACCAACTTGTTCCCAGACATGATACTCATGAAGGACACCTCGTCTTTGGTGGAATAGGATTAGGTTAGATTTCTTTTGAAGGGATTAATCATGTAAGTTTTTGGCACAGCACAGAGAATTGGAGGAGACATGTTAGCCTGCATTTCTTTTAGTTGTAATTTTTATTGTGACCTTTAAAAAATATTCTTTGGATATACTGCCTCAAAAAAGGAAAGATTAATATACCCACAGACATAGAAAACAAACTTATAGTTCCCAAAGAAGAAGGGGGGAGGGGAGAGATAAATCAGGAGGATGGGATTAACATATACTCACTACTATATATAAAGTAGATAACCATCAAGGACCTACTGTATAGCACAGCAAACTATGCTCAATATTTTGTAATAACTTATAAGGGAAAAGAATCTGAAAAAGAATATATGTATGTATATATGTATAACTGAATCACTGTGCTGTACACCTGAGACTAACATGATGTTGTAAATCAACTATACTTCAAATAAAAAAAAAACACAAGAAAGGAAAGATTGTGGAAGGGTCAGAGAAGGCAGGGGACTAAAAGAGGAAAAGAAAAGGATGTGGTGGTATGAGTGGAGAAGATAAACACAAAAATTTTTCCTGACTTTCTATTTAGCTTCTGTGGGACTGTGGGCAGGTAGGCTGCATCTTTCTGACGTTTTCATCCTGCCTGTTAGACAAGAAGTTCAATTTATCCTCTTTTTTTAGCTTCAAATGTCTGGTACATGGAAGCATAGAGTTTAATTATAGGAGTCCTCTGGGTTCAAAAGGGGACTTCATCATTAAGAATAATGGCAAGGCTTGATTTTATTAATGAATGAAAAGATTGCTTGATGTAAGTTAGAAGGAATGTAAGATTAAAAGACATGATATATTATTATATATACTGCTGTCAGTAATAAATTAATATTAGCACTAGGTTCCTTACACTTTGCATCTGAATGTACACCTAGAAATAGTTCATAATTATAGTTCAGGTCTCAAGAATCATTATAAATTATCCATCTGTCATTCATTCTCTGCTAAAAGCCACAGACCTACATCATTTCAGCAGCACATTGACATCTAAAATCTCTGGTACTACGAGGCACACATACTAATTTGTTTCTTATTGAGGGCCAGAATAAACTAGAAGGATACATAACTGATAGTGACCAGGAAGAATTGGAGAAAGAGCAGGGGGCGTCTATTCTCACAGTTGGGGTTTGCTTAACTTTCAGCTCAGCTGTTTTGGGTCTGAGCTGTTAACTGGTTTAGGAGAGGCCCACGAGGAGCTCAGACTGTCAGAGGACCTAAAGCAGCCCTGCAGTCCTGGCGGTGATGCAATTCTGTAGAGTTCCCTTGGTCTCTGGACTCTGTCTTATACCAGCACCTGGGAGTAAGGACAAGAATCAATGGTGGTGACATCTAGTGGCCTACCTGGGGTGTGCAGTCAAGCCACAGAACACTCCAGTGGGAAGCAGGACATTTGCCTTCTCCAGCTAACTCAGGCCTGAACCCCGGATCCCTGAATCCGTCTAAGAGTTCGCTTTCTGGCAGAGCTGTCCTGAATTCATGTTGATTTATGGTTGGGGTCCAGGAAAGGCACCAGCAGGCTGGGTGTGGAGGTGGAGTGGGGCTGCCCGTGAGGGTGTCAGCCGGCTCCCTTCAGTCTGGTCTGCATGTGCCACAGACTCAGGGCTGGGCAGAGCTGCACGGGGGAGCAGGGAGCTGGTCTCCGCCAGACTGTCTCTCTGCTTCAACGCAGACTGGTTATTGGAGCACTCAAGCAATTTTCAGTCGTCTTTGTCAATAAAGTCAGTCTCTTTTCTACTAGGGCAATGCAAATGGGATTTTGAGGCCGCCAGAGGGCTGTCTCCTTGGGCCACTTTATCTGCCCAGGAGCCTCAGCTGAGTTGGGTGTCAGCTATTTGCTATGTCCAAAATCCTGCTGACAGGTAATACCACCTGCTTCTGAGCAAGACAGTGTGATTCTAATAGGGCACTGTTAAATTCTTCTCACAGAAACGGTTTCCTTAACGCAGTGACCTTTATTGATGAGAGGGGCAGAGGAAGAAAATGAAAACAAGAAGAAGATGAAGAAAAACACTAAGAGGAAAAGTAACTGCGAATCAACCCAACAGGGCCTGGCTAAAGGGTAATCCCGTGACCCCCAAATGTGTCGTTTGTTATTTTGACAGCTCCTCTTGAGGTGATGGACTAGGAGAAGCTGCTAGCATCATCATCAGCCGGCTGGGAGTTCCACCTCTTGCTTCCTTAAGACATCAGTAAATGGATAACCACAGACAGTAAGTAGACTACCTTCTAAGGTCCTCCAGTCTGAGCTCTTCATATACTATGGAAGACCGGGCATGAGGAACATTGTTTGATCTTCTGGGGTGTTTCTTTCATTGAGAAAGAGACATGAGTGAGAGAGGAAGGGAAAGTGCATATGACACCCAGAGACGGTTCGTGCTGTAATTGTCATGCCTTTTCTGGTCATGAGGCCGAAACTAGTCTTCAGTGGCTCCAGCAAGACGTAAGATTGGGAGGATCCAGCTGAGGTCTGTTGTGAGATGGAAGTGGTATATCCAGAATCAGGCATGCGTGGGGCTGCTGCAGGGCACATGTGAGCTTCATGAGCAGGTGGCCAGGCTCCCATGTCATCTACCCCTCTAGCACTAGCACCTCTCCCTCAGCTCACACCTCTGGGCCCCATGGAGGGAGAACCCTGTGCCCAGCTGATGGGAGGGGAGAAGCCTGAGCTAAGGTCTTGAATAAATCAGCTTGCTACGTGGAAGAATATGGACCAACATGAATGGAAGTGTGCGGCGAGAGTGAACACAAGGCATTTGTCTGGATTGTGAAGATGCTTCTGCCTGGCGTGGAGGGCTTGGAGTGGGGAGTAGGGAGAGCTTTGCCCTGAAAGGCACACTGGGGCTGAGGCTGGCCGAGCAGAGACAGGCAGCAAGCATCTACTGGGGGCCCTCGTGGTGTAGGGCCCTGTGTTAGGGGCTCTGCTTATCCTGTTTCACACATCTTTGTGGACTCGGCTCTGCAGTCATTAATTATGTGTGTAATCCCTGCCTCAGCAACTGTCTACCCTGGCAGAGAATGAGCTCCAAGAGCCCAGGGAGCTTGGCAGTTTTGTGCATCAATATTCCCCCTGGCCTAGAATAGGACCCCGAATGCAGTTACACTCAGTAAACACTCGTTGATTGAATGAAGAAGTGATTTCATTCAGCAGACATGCTCCCAGATCTGGGCTTTATTTGAGGAGCTACTTGAAAGCCATTTTGGGGAATTGCAGCAATTTGATTGAGAGCTGGGGGCTTGGGAGAGAATAAAGATGGTGTCTGGTTAGGGACCTGGGAGTTGACTTCAGAGAGGCTCTAAGAATCCAGGCTGTGGACTGGGTCTCACCCTGAGCTTCAAAACCTATTAGCACTCACTGGCTATGTGATCTGGGGCAAGGTACTTAACCTCTCTGTGCCTCTGCTACTTTATCTGTAAAATGGGGATAGTGATACCTATCTTGCAGGGCTACTGAAAAATTTAAAGGACATAACGTATAGGAAGCACTGATATGCCCGATCGATAAACAACAAGTATTATTATTGCAAAGGTTCAGACTGGAATGATATGAAATGGAAGGAAGAGATGGAGGTGAGACTGTGATCAGACAACAAGTAGCATTTGAGGCTAATTGGAACTAGGGTGTGCAGTGGAGAGCCAATGAGCACCTCTGTTATTTCAGTATGCCCTGGGTGGGAAGGACAGACAGCTCTGGGCTCCAATACCAATGGCAGAGGCAAGCACAGAAGTCAGAGGACACACGGAAAAGAAGAGGCCGAGATCACCCAGCTACGCTACAATCAGCTCATCAGTCGTGGATTTTGATGTGAGCCCAGTTAGTCACGTTACATATGACTATGTGCGTTTCCAGCCTATTTTTCCTAAAGGTGGATTTTTTTGGCATCAGAATGCGTGCTAACACCCTAAGATTTAGTTACATTTTGGTTAAGAAGTCCAGAAGACTTTGGACTTGGCTTTGAAAAATTGAAAGTGAATTGAATTTGCATTATTTAAGTGGTTTATTCAGATTAACACTGCTATCTCTTCAGATTTAGAATTTCAAAGACTCAAGATTTGATATTTTAGCAGCAACAATGACATCTAGGGGTTGGTTTGTACAGGTTTAATCTTAGATATATGTCCTCTACGTTTCGAAAAATAGGGGTGCTAACACATTGATTCCACTTAAAATGTCTGGACCATGTGAACTTGGTCGGTAGCCAGGGCAACACTGATGGATCAAAGTAAGGAAAAAGCTGGAAATAACTTCTGCTGTCATCTAAGAAAACGACTTTCCTTCTAAAATTGCAGCATTTCTCAGTTTGCTGAATATACTCATTTCCCCCCTGACTTTTTAACCAGTGATATGGCATCCTTCTCAGCTCTCCTGTTTGAGCCTCAACCACTCTTCCTGTGGGTGACAGAACTGTCTTCCCTGCATGGAGAAGGGCTGGGACCAAGGTTCTAGCTCCTTCCAGGTTTTTCCATTCTTTGATGAGCCAGTGGAGGGAGTCTGACTGTTCACCTCTTCTCTACCCCATGATTTTACCAGATTCTTTTAAATGGACCATTCTCTTGACTTTGCGGCTTTGACTGTCAGACTCAGAGGGAGCTTTTGGTCTGTTGTCAGATAGTCAACTAACAGTGGTGACTGAGCATCTTCTGGGTACAGTCTTATCTATGTGCATGTGCGCATTTTGTGTGTGTGTGTGTGTGTGTGTGTGTGTGTGTGTGTGTGTGTGTGTGTGTCCCATGGGGTTCAGGTGGGATTGATAGGGGCCCCAAAGGCAATACACCTGGGTTAAGTCCATGAAAAACATAGTTTATTTAGAGGACACCAAACATACATGTTAATAGGAAATAAATTATACATGAAAACATCTATGAACATACTGAAAAAATTCACAAATATTCAGATAATGTTTAAGGTTCCTCGCAGCATGAAAATTCTCTGATTTTTGTGCCGATTAAAATTAGTACTCTGTTATACTGATGCATAATGATGTTGGTAGCAGCACAAGAATTATAGAATTTTTCTTTTTTTTTTATGTTCTAGTGAGAGCAATGCAAAATAGGACTCATCTCCATTGGTGAGTATGAGTTGACCCTCAGCGTTATCAAGCTGTGAGGCTCATTTCTGGTTTGCAGAACTGTACAGAATGAGCTGAGTGTTGGGAGACCTGGCCCAAGTGTACCACTCTGGAAATGCACACCCTGATCGTTTAACTTTTTGATTATCTTAAGATGGTCCTGGAAATCCTTTTGTTCCAACCCTTGCTCTTGACCTTTCCTTTTCTCTCTTTGTCCAGTTTTCTGCCATAGCAAGCTGAGTGTATAGAACTGATGCATCACCAGGCTGTCAGTTTCACCTTCCAAATAATCCTCAAATCTTTCCCTTTCTGGTGGTGCTTAAAAATCTCCAACGCTTCTGATAAAGATCCATACCTTTACCCAGCCTTCAATGTCTGGCCTGATGTCCCTGACCACTGCCCCAGCATCGGCCCCATCACAACCGCCCACCCTTAGGTGTGTTTTTTTTTTGTTTCCCAGCTGCACTGAGCCTGGTGTCCTCCTACCTCCTCCCACTCCTCTCCACGTGATTATCTCTTACCCTTCCTTAGGTCTCAGCAAAGTACTGTCTTCTCAGGGAGTCCTTCCCTGACTTTCACGACCAGGTTAAATCCCTTTACCCTTTCTTAGAGCCTTGTGCCCTTTAGTCACAGCTCTTGCCATCGCTGTAGTTTATCTGTATGGTTATTGCATCCATGTCAACCGCCCTTCATAAACGGCGGATATTGTGATGTCAGCCAACATGTTGTGTTAGTGTAGTGCGTGGCACTAGTAGATGCTGATGAAGAAATAAACATTGAATGAATGAATGAATGATAAATATGGTGGAGTTTGTCTTGAGTGACTGAGATTCTTGTAGTGCTTCAGATTCATCAGTCCAATATCAAATCGCTCTGATTTAGTCCATCCGGGCTGTTATCACAGAAAACCATAGACTGGGGACTTATAAACAATAGAGATTGATTTCTCACAGTTCTAGACGCTGGGAGGTCAAAGATCAAGGTGCCAGCAGATTCGGTATCTAGTGAGCACCCGCTTCCTGGTTCATAGACAGCCATCTTCTTGCTGTGTCCTCACACTGCAGAAGGGTCGAGGGAGCTCTCTGGGGTCTCTTTTATAAGAGTGCTAATTCCATTCACGAGGGTTCCACCCACATAATCTAAGTACCTCCCAAGAATCCCACCTCCAAATACCATCACACTGGGGATAGGTTTCAGCATATGAATGTTGGGGGAACATTATATTATATTTTGCACAACCAAACATTATATTCAGTCTATAGCACTCCATTTGGTTGTGCAAAATAGAGAACTAGATGATAGACAATATGGGTTAAATTTGTGTGAGTTCTAAGACCCACTGAGGAAAATTTGATTTAAATGAATACTTCACATCATGGGGTCTCAGTGTTGAGTATAGAAAATTCCAATTACTTGAGTAGCCTCATTGATCAAAGGTCCTCCTGCTTATTAACACTGAGATGGTGTAGAATAAAGATGCACCTGGTATGGTGCATTGCATTGATGAAGTTCATCTATGTTAGCTGAGAATTCTTGTGATCCAAACCCAGGCAGAGTCCAAGAATGGGAGTTGCATTCTCACAGCTCTAGGGAAGAACTATAATACATTCCACTCTCTCTTGGAAAGAATTTTCTAAAAATCCTTTGCGTCACTAAGCTCAGGTAGATATAGTCTTGATGTTTTATTTATAAGGGAAAGATGATCAGGCAACATCTTAATTTGGAGCAGAGATTTGTTGCTTATAATCTACTTTGAAAAAAATAGGAGTAAACTCAAGGGGACGTAGTGTTAGCGCCCAAAGGCTTTTCTTGGGGCATTTTCTAATTGTTTTTGTATTTATCCTAGATTTCTAAGTCAAGAAAAATGGCAAGCACAGAGGTTAAGGGCACAGATTCTGAGCCATGCCTGGGTTTATTTCCTGGCTCCATCACTCACTAGCTGTATAATCTTGGGCACATCACTTTGCTTCATTGTATCCTAATTCCTTGCCTTTAACATGCAGAGAATAACATTCCAGATCTCAACAGTCAGTCGTATCATGTGGGTTTTATGACTGAATACTCTAGAGAGTGCTTCGAGCATGCCCCTGTAGAAAGCATATTTCAGCCTTAGCTATTATTCTTCCATGAGAAGTGGAGGGAGATGTGCTTTTGCCTATTTCAATGCACGGATAGAATTTGTGGTTTGCAACCTCTCTCATCCACTTGCTTTGTTTTAAAGCACCTAAGGTATGTGTGGTGCTAAATAAGATGCTATAGGGAGCATCCCTGCTTTCAGGAAAGTTATGACCTAGTTGGAGAGAGAAGAGTCCTTTAAGCACAATTGCAGAATGTACTGAATCCATTTATTCAGTCAACAAATATTTCTTGAGCACCTACTGTATGCCAGGTGTTATTCTAGGCACGAGGAATACTGCGGTGGAAAGAACAGACCAAATCTCTGCCTTCGTAGACCTTAGAATCTAGTGAGGGAAGATAGAAATAAACAGGTAAACAGGCAGACCAATAAATAGCATGACTGTAATCTATGAAGAAACAAGAGCAAATGAGAGGTTAGAAAGTACAGGAGGAGGTAAGAGTCAGTCACTGTTGTAGAGAAATAGAGTGTTCAGGAGAGGCTGCCCGGAGGTAGACCAGAAGGATGAAATCTGGGAATTGATTGTTTCAGGCTCGGGGGACCACAAGGTGGACAGAGCCTGGGCTGAGCTACACCAGGCACAGGAAGGCCAAGAGGCGACCCAGAGAGTCTTGAAGAAAATGATGGGCATGGACCAGGGGAGTGACGGAGGAAGGCATTTCTCTATTCTGTTGGTGGGACCCAGAGAAGGGGCACCAGCAGGAGTGCTGCTTATTCCTCCCTCACTGTTGTGAAGGGTGTTGGGACTCTGTGAGGTTCCTATAGCTTGTGCCCCATAGCCCAGCACTTGCCATTTTCTGCGGCTGGTGCCAGGTCAAGCTAAACCCCTTCTCCTCTCCCTCCCAGTACTGGGAAGCTGAGGCAGGTGCAGTGAGGCCAGCCGGGAGCTCAAGAGCAAATGGGATTTTAAAGTTGTTAGGGCATTTTGGCATCTAGTTCCCCGAGATGAACAAAGTGTCTTGTCTGGTAATTGCAATTAATGGCTCTGCTATTCAAGCATATCCGTCAATAAATCTCCTCTAATAACCGATTGGGCACAGTTGTTGCCATAGTTATGTCTCTAAATTGAGCCCGGGGTAGTTGGCCACGACACTGACCTTACAGGGGTCAGGGCTGCTTCCTGACTGTATGACTCCTATCCCAGGAATTAAAGTTACCCTCCGAATGATTGGCTTTAAGCCAGCTGAGAGACAAGCTCAGCCCCTTGCCTTAACTGCTTGGAGATTTCCTGTAAATCTTTTAAATGCAAAATAAAAATGTTTGAAACTCTATAATGTCAACAGTTGTAGTAATTAATCCTGCCCAACCCACTTTTGTACAATGCTGGGATGTAGTTAGCGGGAGACCACCCATCAGATCTGTGATCACGGGTATTATTCACGGCAAGCCTCACCTCAGCATCCCTGCTGACTAGGTCAGAACCTCACCATGGAGTCCTTGTCTTCAGTGCCTCTCTTCTAGAGAATTCCTTCCCCCAGCCCCAAGTTCTGTCTTTAGGGGCCTTTCCCTTCTCCTGTGGGCCATTATTCTGCAGCCACCATGTTGGCTTGTTTGGTTAAGGGCTTGGATTTCTGAGGCTCCAGCCACTGCTTCAGAGACCCGATCTGGCCCTTTTCCTCCTCAACTCATGGCAGGCCTAGTGTTTCAGGAGATCTTGGATTTCTAGGGTGCCATATCAAAACCACGTTGGGAACACCTAACGAGGTGGGGGTATTTTTAAATGTGTCTATTTATATGTTTGGGATGGTTGCAGGTAATTACACAGAAGGTAGAAGAAGGGACCTGAAGTACTCAGTAAAATAGTCTGTCTTAACTTATATCTGTGTAAAACCCTGGGTGGGGGGAGGAAAGACAATGGAAGCTTATTTCCTGACTCTGGCTAGGTGCAAGGCTTGATTTAAGTTTTCCAAACTCCATTTTCGTTGCTCCCCATTTTTACCTTCTTTCTCTTCCTTCACTGTTTATCGCAGAATGAATGTCATAGGATTTTAAGGCTGGAAGGATCTTAGGGAACGGGAAGATCAGTGAGGTTGTGCGACCGAGGGGCCCGGAGAGCAGAGGCAGGGACTCAGCAGTCCTGCCGTGTGCCCAGTTTCTGCACCACCCTCCTTTCTGGGGGGTCCCCCTCACATGGTGAGGCAGGGCTTAGCACATTACCTTCCCTTGGTGCCTTTCTATGAGAAAAGGGGAGAGGAGTTTACATACGTCCGAAATCTACAAAGGTATCCCTCTAAGACTAAATAGTCCCAGTTTATTGTTTTGCCTCTGACTTTTTCCATGACCTCCAAATATAATAAAAATGATGGTGTCTGTTTTCCAAATGGACAAAGTTTGTAAAATTCCCCGGGTCAGTGTAGGAACAGTCAATCTTTTCAGCCGTAACATTTCAAATTAATAGCCAAGAGGAAACTAACCAGCCCAAGTGTGGGTTCAGTGGGAAATGCATGTGCTTTTATTTCCCATTTTTAATTTTTTTTATTAATTTTTTTTTATTGAATGAAAGATTCTTTAAATTCTGTAGTGCTTTACAGTTTTCAAAAGTTTCAAAATGCATGTGCTTTTAAAATGCTGCCTATCCGTGGCTTAGTATTTTGGTGGATGTTTGATGGAATTTGAACTATTAAGCAATGTCAAACAGAATTTTGGCTTCACTGTTAATGATGTGTCATTGAAAGGAGCTATAAAAATAGCAAGAGATTTGTTTTAATAAAAGGGAACACGGAAAGTCAAATGAAATCCAGTAAACCAATGAAGATGGGCAGCTGGAAGCATCCATTTCCTTTCTTCACCTCCCTTTTCTCTCTGCTGGGTGCCCCTCACCACCCCTACTGAGGTATTCCACACAGACAGCCAATGAGTGCCCGGTGACCCTGGTCCATTTCTGAGAAATGGTGGGAGGACTGCTCACCCATCACCTTCTCCCAAACTGTGAATAGCTCCAGGTTTCTAGATTCTGTTCCAAATGCATTTTTCTGCATCCTGGCTAGTGCTGTTCAGCGGGCAGATCTAGTGGTCATCCTTGTGGTATCTAGGCTTAGGGAAGAAGCGAAATGCACACCATCTCTGCTGAACTTTGAGTTCCAGTCGAGGGCAGATGGCCAATGGCCGATGGGGCCGTCCACCGCCATGCTGTGTATGTCCAGAGTGCACTCGGCGTGTCCCTGGCTAGCCTGGCCACGTGCTGGCACCAGGAACAGGAGGGCTGGCTCTCGTCCTCCTCACACTGGGGACTGTGGGGACTGAGGATCCCTAGAGAGACAGAACACAAGGTGTTGCAGAGGAATTGAAATGAGAATTGACAGCGAGCGAAAGAGTCAGAGGAGAATGAAAGGAATGTGGAGACCAGAAAAGAAATACAAGCTCAGGCTGGATCAGAGCAGAGGAAGCATCCAGAGGGAGGTGTGCCTCTAGCACCTTCCCTTGACTACCCTTCCTCCTCTGTCCCTCCTCCCTTCCCCCCTCAGGAGCTTCTTTATCTCTTCTTCATAATTTTGGCTTTCCCCTTGAATTACAGTCTAATGTTTTATTTTTATTTACACATTTCAAGTAGTTAACACATACATACAGTATAAAATTCAAGACAAAAGTGGGTATACAGGGAAAACTCTCCCCCACCTAGGTTGCTAGTCCCCCAGTTCTTCTACAAAGGAACCATTGTTAATGGTTTATTGTAATTTTTGCAAAGAGATTCTATGCAAATACATACATACGAAGCATACTATATACACTGTTTTGCACATTGCTTTTTTTCCCCTACTTCCCCACATGATCTTGGAGATTGTGCCATATTGGTTCGGAGAAAGCTGCCTTGTTGATTTCAAAGGCTGCACAGTATTCCATTTTATGCACTTACTGTAATTTACAAGTCTTCTGTTGATGGACATTTAGTTTGTTTCCAATCTTTGGCTGTAATAAATTTCCCTGTACAGACATTTGGTGCACTTGTATGTATATATCTGAAAAACAGATCATTAGATATGAGATTGCTGGTCAGAGGGTATATGCATTTTAAAATTGGAAAAATATCACCACATTTCCCTCTCTTCTAATTTACAGTACCACCTTGCCAAACCAGTGGGATCAAAAGTTGATCTTTGACAATCTGTTAGGCAAAACATGTAACTCTTTGAGTGAGTCGGCTCCTTGGCATCTCCTTCTCTGTAAACTGTTGGTTCGTGTTAAGGGTAGTTTCGATAAATCCATTTGGAAGAGAGTCAGGTTCAGAGAGGTCACCAACTGGGAAAGATTTAAGAAGGAGAGGAAAAGAGCCAAGTGAGCTTTATGAAAGAAAAATAAACTCAGGGACTGTTTCTTTTTCTAAAGAAACCACTGTATCTGGATTATGCCCTGTCGATATGCCAGTTATGCACAGATGGCTCTTTACTTTGATGGACTGACATTTCTTCCCCTGGACTGTGGTGTAAGAGCCTTTCTTCTCACAGACCTGGTACTCACTGTGCCAACCTAGCATTACTGGAGTATGTTTTCATTGCAAATTGAATATAAAACCCATTGTTTCATTGCAAATAAAAGTTTAGATTTACTGTGACGTGACCACAATGTGATATTTTCATCCATAAAGCCCTCAGTTACTTAAGTGCTTTAGTGCATTAGACCGAAGTGAACCGTCTCATTTTCAGTGAGTGACCTTGAGGTGGCAGCAACATTACATTCAATTCTGTGAGGCACCAAGTCCATTACAAAGTGAAAGTAAAAATTGCAATAAATCAGAATAACACTGATTGTTATAATTTTATTATCAGAGCATTAAGTCAATAAAACTTATATGAAATGTCATTTGCATTGTATACAATTTTTACTAGTTATCCAGTATGTCTTAAAAGCATGTTTAAAACAACAAAATGAAGAAATTGGTGATAAATTGTACAAAAGCTGGGATTTGTCTTGTGCTGTAGTAAAACTAAATTCTCTTTTGATTCTTTACATTGTAAAATATTCTTTTTGCAGACTTTTAACTGTACCATAATGCCTTATATATGCCCAACTGCATTTAGTGTCCTATTGTCTGATAACTTATTTTCCTGAAGGTTGTCTGGTCCTTTTTCATTTATGATTTTATATAGGAGGGTCATCTAATATATGGTATCCTTTCAGGGAAGGAGAATGTGTTTTTTTTTTAAAATAATGAGGAATAATGAAACTTATTTATGAAGGAAGTCTGAAAAATTTATCGAAGAATCTCTATAAGAGAAACACGCAAATTAAAAAAACCCTGCTTAATAGCATATTCATTACCAGGGAGCTTCCAAGTAATGAAATAGTTGTGTAAAAGGCAGGGTATTAGGTGATGTAATATTGCTTATATCAGGTACAATACATGATTACTATGCATTTTTGTCTTGTCAATTGCTATTAGATTATCATAGTATTGCTGTGTAATTACTTAAGATGCAAGACACTAAAAACGTTTAGGCCTATATTTTTGCGACTTTTTTTTTTTTTGCATTTTATGTGATGGATTGCTAACATGTAAGTTATAGGAAGTTGGAAAGATGGATTCTGAACGTGTCCCTAGGTTGATAATATTAATGATGTTCTGGTTATCATTTTGGCCTTGGTCTTGATTAAACGTTTTTCAGAAAATGCAAAGTTAAGGCACTCTGCTGTAATGTGAAGACATTGGACTGGAAGTCGAGAAGCTTGGATCCCCCTTCCAGCTCTGCCACCATCAAGTTCTGTGGTCTCAGTTAGTGGCTTGGCATCTCTGAGCTTCCGTTCTTTTGTCTGTTCAGTGAGCTGGCCTTGGAGTAAGTGCATATATGCAATGGTTCACTCACTTAGCAGACATCCACGAGTGCCAGCTATGGGCTGGGAACTGTGTTGACAGTTGGAGATCCTAAGATGAATGAACATAACTCAGGCCCTGAGGGACTCACAGTGCAGTGGAGAAGGAAGGTGTATAAACAAATCCTCAGAGCGTGCGCCATGTAGGGTGTAGTGGTGGGGGTCATGGCAGGTGATCATGGCTCACATAACAGAACTGAACACTTACTCTGTACCAGGCGTGTGGTGAGTGCTTTACATGAGCTGTTTCTTATAACCCTCTCCCTAACCTCATGTTGCAGAGGAATTATGACCATCCCTGTATTATAGATGAAGAAACAGAGGTGCAGAGAATTGACCCTTATCAGGACACTTATCAGTTAATAGATGATGAGCTGGGATTTTTACACAGGCACTCTTCATCCACATGCCATACATATCCACATGTTCCTTTCCTTCCCTTTTATCTCATTCAGAAAATTCCTTTTGTCTGAAGAATGTAATGGACTGCTACTCCATCTCTTGGATGATAATCCTAGGGGAGGGGCAAGCATCTTAGACAGAAGGAAACTGAAGCACAGAGAACAGTAAACAGAAGTGACTTGGACCTTATTCAGAGCCTGGGTCATCTGTTAGTTGCATGGCATCTGCATGGCCCTCTGATTCTTTGCTAACTCAGAGTGTAAAGGAGTCTTGGGCATCTCCTTTTGGAATGATTCATACCACTAAGAAGTGGAGTCATGCAGTGGTTAGGAGCAGACCTCTCAAGCCAGACTGCCTGGGTCAATCCCGGGAATAAGATGTTTAATGTCTCAGCCTCGGTTCATCAGCCCTAAAATGGAAATATCAATCACGGCTCCCTTGTAGATTTGCCCGAAGATTAAAGTAGACAATCTCGGTGATGGCTCGAGCCCAGAGTCTGCATGGTAGAAGTGCTCAATAAGTATTTTCCATAACTGTTATTATTACTGATGGTCTTTTCCTCCTGGGCAATTGGCATAAATAGATATGTCAAAGGAAATCCAAAACAAAATTAAATTAGAAGCTCACATTTTATCTCAATGCAACTGATACAAAGGTCAAAGTAATGTATAGTTAAATGTAAATAACAGAGAAATGCCTTTCTGTAATGGCAACCAGCACTGTGAATCTCAGATGAGTTGATTATTAGATAAGATACTATTCCTCTCTCACAAGAAGTATTGATTGAATTTTGGTGACAGTGTCAATTTGAGGGGGCTGATTGAATATGTTGGGAAATGTTTGTGGAAAATGGTCTAACAAGGCAAGTTCTGTGAATTGCACTAACAACTGCATGTCTTTATATAGTTCAGAATGGACCTGCCTTCTGCCTGCTCCTTTGTGTGCTGATATGTGTTTCACCCTCTTGGAGCTGAGAGTTTGGCCATAACCCAATCCTCTGTCTGTATTGGATTCTAGAGCAACTCTTGTCTGTCAGTTGCCACAAAGCCACATATTGCCTTGATAAAGCTTATTTACTTGTTACGGAAGCATGTCACAAACACATCACCAAACAAAAGTCCCACGTGGCTTTCTCACACTGGGTTCTTTGAGAGAGGCACAGGAGAAATACCCTCTTTTAGAAAGTGACTGTATTTGCTTGAAATATTAGACCACAAAGTTTAGATCACAAAACACGTAAAAGCAATCCATGGCTCTCCAGGGCACAACCTTTCAATGTGCCCATGTTGGTGTAAAACCAATGAGCCTTGCAACTTCTGGCCTTGGCCTACAGGGCCACAGGGCCAGGAGCAGAAGTTCCACTGTGATCAGTTGCCAATGTGCATTGAATCAGATGCTCAGGGTGGCCTGGTGTACACTTCCCAAGCCTCCTGACAATATTTGTCTGCTTGCGGTCATCTTTCTGTTTTGGGTAGTTGAGAGGGACCATACAGCTTGTCAGAAAACCAATGGAGGGCTTCCCTGGTGGCGCAGCGGTTAAGAATCCTCCTGTCAATGCAGGGGTCATGGGTTCCAGCCCTGGTCCGGGAAGATCCCACATGCCGCAGAGCACCTAAGCCCATGTGCCACAACAGCTGGGCCTGTGCTCTAGAGCCCGCGAGCCACAACTACTGAAGCCCGTGTGCCTAGAGCCCGAGCTCCACAACAAGAGAAGCCACCGCTATGAGAAGCCCGCGCACCGCAACTAGAGCAAGCCCGTGTGCAGCAACAAAGACCCAACACAGTCAAAAATAAATACATAAATAAATTTATTAAAAAAAAAAAAGAAAATCAACGGACAGTTTGGCTTCTGGTACTTTGAGGGAGTGTCTCTTGGACCCACACACATACTCAGACACACACTCATGTACACTTATGCACATAACACTCACAAACACATGTCCATATGTGTGAGCTCACATTCTTTCCCGACTTCTCCTCTAAGCTAAGAAAGCCTTTCATTCTCATCATGAGTCAAAACCATGTTATTGCCACCCAAACCTTTTTTTTTTAACATCTTTATTGGAGTATAATTGTTTTCCAATGTTGTGTTAGTTTCTGCTGTATAACAAAGTGAATCAGCTATGTGCTTACATATATCCACATATCCCCTGCCTCTTTCTTGCATCTCCCTACCACCTGCCCTATCCCGCCCCTCTAGGTGGTCACAAAGCACAGAGCTGATCTCCCTGTGCTAAGCAGCTGCTTCCCACTAGTTGTCTATTTTACATTGGATAGTGTATATATGTCAATGCTACTCTCTCACTTCGTCCCAGCTTACTCTTCCCCCTCCCCGTGTCCTCAAGTCTATTCTCTACGTCTGTGTCTTTATTCCTGTCCTGCCCCTAGGTTCATCAGAACCATTTTTTTTTTTTAGATTCCATATATATGTGTCAGCATATGGTATTTGTTTTTCTCTTTCTGACTTACTTCACTCTGTATGACAGACTCTAGGTCCATCCACCTCACTACAAATAACTCATTTTCATTTCTTTTTATGGCTGAGTAACATTCCATTGTATATATGTGCCACATCATCTTTTTTTTTTTTTTTGCGATACGCGGGCCTCTCACTGTTGTGGCCTCTCTCGTTGCGGAGCACAGGCTCCAGACACGCAGGCTCAGCGGCCATGGCTCACAGGCCCAGCCGCTCCGCGGCATGTGGGATCTTCCCGACCGGGGCACGAACCCGTGTCCCCTGCATCGGCAGGTGGACTCTCAACCCCTGCGCCACCAGGGAAGCCCTGTGCCACATCATCTTTATCCATTCATCTGTTGATGGACACTTAGGTTGTTTCCATGTCCTGGCTATTGTAAATAGAGCTGCAATCAACACTGTGGTACGTGACTCTTTTTGAATTATGGTTTTCTCAGTGTATATGCCCAGTAGTGGGATTGCTGTGTCATATGGTAGTTCTATTTTTAGTTTTATAAGGAACCTCCATACTGTTCTCTATAGTGGCTGTATATCAATTTACATTCCCACCAACAGTGCAAGAGGGTTCCCTTTTCTCTACACCCTCTCCAGCATTTATTGTTTCTAGATTTTTTGATGATGGCCATTCTGACTGGTGTGGGGTGATACCTCATTGTAGTTTTGATTTGCATTTCTCTAATGATTAGTGATGTTGAGCATCCTTTCATGTGTTTGTTGGCAATCTGTATATCTTCTTTGGAGAAATGTCTATTTCGGTCTTCTGCCCAGTTTTGGATTGGGTTGTTTGTTTTTTTGATATTGAGCTACATGAGCTGCTTGTATATTTTGGAGATTAGTCCTTTGTCAATTGCTTTGTTTGCAAATATTTTCTCCCATTCTGAGAGTTGTCTTCTCGCCTTGTTTGTGGTTTCCTTTGCTGTGCAAAAGTTTGAAGCTTCATTAGGTCCAATTTGTTTATTTTTGTTTTTATTTCCATTCCTCTAGAGGTGGGTCAAAAAGGATCTTGCTGTGATTTGTCATAGAGTCTTCTGCCTATGTTTTCCTCTAAGAGTTTGATAGTTTCTGGCCTTACATTTAGGTCTTCTATCCATTTTGAGTTTATTTCTGTGTATGGTGTTGGGAAGTGTTCTAATTTCATTCTTTTACATGTAGCTGTCCAGTTTTCCCAGCATCACTTATTGAAGAGGCTGTCTTTTCTCCATTGTATGTTCTTGCCTCCTTTACCAAAAATGAGCTGACCATATGTGTGTGGGTTTATCTCTGGGCTTTCTATCCTGTTCCATTGATCTATATCTCTTTTTGTGCCAGTATCATACTGTCTTGGTTACTGTAGCTTTGTAGTATAGTCTGAAGTCAGGGAGCCTGATTCCTCCAGCTCCATTTTTCTTTCTCAATATTGCTTTGCCTGTTCAGGGTCTTTTGTGTTTCCATGCAAATTGTGAAATTTTTGGTTCTAGTTCTGTGAAAAATGCTATTGGTAGTTTGATTGGGATTACATTGAATCTGTAGATTGCTGTGGGTAGTATAGTCATTTTCACAATGTTGATTCTTCCAATCCAAGAACATGGTATATCTCTCCATCTGTTTGTATTATCTTTAATTAAACTTTTTTAAAATTGTCATTTAAGTTTCATACGTTGATGGAGGGTAGCTTTCATCATCTCTTGTCAGCAGCCAGATGTTCTGACTAGCTCTGTGCAGTTTTCATTGAAGTAGCAGTTGCAGCTGAACCTCAGCAAACCAAGGTTCACCCTCCATTGAGACGGTGACCACCAGAGTTGTCTTGCCCTGACCTTGTGGGAAGGAAGTTTGGAAGTGAGCTATTCTACCCATCAAATGTCCCCTTGTAAAGGGAGAAGGGACAAGCATTTCTGAAAACTTCCGGTATCAAAGCTGGCACACCCTTTTCCCTTCTGTTCTGGAAAGAAGAGGAGGAACATGGAGAGGGTAACCATAGACTTTTCAAGGTAAGTGGCAAACTCGAATGCAGCTCAGCGAGGATGCTCAGAGATCAGACTTGGCTCAGCCCAAGGTTTTTGAGTTCATTTGAGTCAATAAGAGAGAGCGCATGCACAGACTCCTGCTGGGGATGGTTCCTTTTTCCGTCTCCTAAGGAAGAAAACGCCTACTTTCCTGGTGTTGTCACACACAGGAGGACTTTTCCATTTACAGTTGAGATGAATGAAGTCTGATGCCTTTGCTCCTAAATTCTTACTCATCAGGTTCAGTCTGCCCTAGGCCAAACTGCCCTTGAGCCTGAAAGGAAAGAAATAGACAGGCCTAGTTTTCCCAACAAGAGCAGAGGGCAGAGAAAGGTTGAAAAATGGATTGAGCTCTTCCCTGGAATGATCCAGAAAAGATTTTAAAAAGGCCCATTATCTGGGTCATTTTAGCTAGATGAATTCAAGATTTCAAGATGGTAACCTGATTGAACTCATTTTCTTTATCATCATCATCATCATCACATCATCATCATCATGATCACCATGACCATCTTCTTTTTATTTTAAGAAAAAAGTGTTTAAGTGCTGTGAGGGATTCTGGCTGCCCACCTAAAACTGTAACTCACCAGGTTAACAGGCTGCAGTGTTTCATGCAAAACAAATCACCGAGCTGGCACTGAGCAATGTGAAATCTAACTGGCTAGAAACCGTGTCTCATTAGAGGCCATCCACACAGCAAGCTAATGTACTTGAAAATAGTCACGTGATTCCTTCACAGGAATCACAGAAGAGATATTTACTACTGGGCAGCCAATTGATTCCCTCGAATCTGTTGGCAGTTTCTCTTCTTAGATATTTTGCCTCTTCTAAAATCTCATTCCTCCTCTGAACCCTCAGTTTATTTCTGCTCACTCACTTCCACCAAATACACTAGAATCCTCAACAAAGACACTCTGTGAAGTTGGCTTTAAGATGCACTGGCATAAGTATAAAGTCTGGATCCCCCACCAAACAGTTGAGTTAAGGCCTCTCCTGCCCTTTGCACATTAAAAAAACCCCACATATCTGACAGAGAAAGGGCCTGCCTTTGGTTGGGTCTCCACAGAGTGGATGTTTACATTTATGCCAAGATTTGTTCCTAACCTCTGCTCAGCATTTGTTTTTCTGAAAAAGTAGGGAAAAATCATCATATGCAAACAAAAGCTAAAACATTTGCAGAGTTGAGTGCTACTGGCCCTTATAGGATTTCTTATGAGTTGGCTCCTAAACTCCAAAAACAACAAAAACAAACAAACAAATAAAACCCCCTTGCCTCTCTCCAAAGAAGGATGGGACAGGGTTTATCATTACTCCTGATGCACTGATAACTCATTTCCATCAAAGAGTTGTTTAAGCCAAAAAACTCCAGGAGTCACCCTGAATTTCTTTGTTTCTGTGCCTCCCACTTAACCCATTAACAAGTCTTGTTGGCTCAATCTTAAAAAAAATCCCAAGTCCAGCTACTTCTTTCCACCTCTACTGCCATCATTCCAGGTCACCATCATCACTTACCTTAGCATCCGTGAGAACCTTCTCTTTAGTCTCCCAGCTGCCACACCTGCCCCCTGGAATCCACTTTGCGGACAGTGGCCAGAGTTATCTTTAAAAAGCAAAAGTCAGTTCCTATCACTGCTCTGCTTAAAATCCCTCAGGGTTTCCTGATGCCCTTAGAATAAAATCCAAATTTCTTGTCAAGGCTCCTTCCTCTTACCAATTTTGTCTGGTACCCTTCTCCCCCTGTGCTTTAGCCATGCAGACCTCCTTTCTGCCCCAAAGTCACTGATGGACCTTTTCACAGGCTGTTATGGATGCTCAGGATGTTCTTTTTCTGATCTTTGCATGGCTAGCTTGATCTCAGCCTGCAGGTCTCTATTAAATGTCACCTCTGCAGAGAGACCTTCGCTAACCACTCAGGCTATACGAGAGGCCTTTTCGACTTGTCAGGTCTCTCAGTCACTCCATCCTGTTTTGTTTTCTTCACAGCATTTACATTTTTCTGAGTCATCTTGTCTATGATACATTTACAACTTAATTGTTGGTCTTCCTTTACTAGAATGTAAGTGCCAGAAGAGCAGGGACCTTGTTGATGTTCTTGGCTGTGTGGAAATTCAGCACCTAGGACAGTGCCTGAGCCTTTGTACACCCAATGAATGAATTGGTCATCTCAAGTCCCCAAGGCCAACACATTAAGCCCTTGAGTCCTCTTTCTTTGTGGTCTTTTTCTCCACAATGGCCTCTTGATTTATATCCCACTCTCCTGTAAATTTTTAGCTGAGCCAGTCCTTCCAGTTTTACTTTGTCCCCCCCACCCCCGCACCCGCCCCTGCTGTGTTGGGTCTTCGTTGCTGCATGCAGACTTTCTCTAGTTGTGGCAAGTGGGGGCTACTCTTCGTTGCGGGGCGCTGGCTTCTCATTGTGGTGGCTTCTCTTGTTGCAGAGCAAGGGCTCTAGGTGCATGAGCTTCAGTAGTTACAGCATGTGGGCTCTAGGGCGCACGGGCTTCAGTAGTTGTGGCACGTGGGCTCAGTAGTTGTGGCTCATGAGCTCTAGAGCACGGGCTCAGTAGTTGTGGTGCCTGGGCTTAGTTGCTTCGTGACATGTGGGATCTTCCCAGACCAGGGATCGAACCCGTGTCCCCTGCATTGGCAGGCAGATTCTTAACCACTGCGCCACCAGGGAAGTCCCCAGTTTTACTTTTTTTTCTTTATAAAAAATAGCCTTGGAGTTGTGCATCTTGTTGCTCTGTCATTGAAGTCATTTCATGCAAATCCATCTGTGACTGTTCCTCAATATCAGAAACAGAGAAGTGTCCAATGTTAATATCCCAGTGTTTGTATGCAGAACTAATCTGTCCTAGGATGACAATGAATCAGAGGGGAAATGCTGAAAAACACACTCGAGGGATCTTAGTCCCTTGGACGGCCCTTGCAAAGTCAGGAGAGGCCCCCTTTGCTGGAAAACCAGCTTGCTTGCCCTTCTGGGGAACTGGTACTGCCTAGAAGCTGCACAGCCCAGTCACTGCAAGGAAACAAGGTGAAAAGGGTGCGAAAGTGGGCACTGGAAGAGTTTCCATGGAGAAGGGCTGCTCAGCACTCCCAGGTGGACAGCCACGGTAGGGGCAAAAAAGCACTTGTGCTTTAGCACGATAATTTTTCATAATATAAGTTGCTTTTATTAAAATTATATAAGAAGAGTGGATATGCATACATGACTGGTCCTTCACATTGCCACTGAAGGATACCTACTGCTCTAGCCAGAGAAATTCCTACTGGCCCTAGGAGGTCAGAAACCATCTTCCCTCTGGAAGGATAAACACTCTATCCAAAGCAGCCTATTTCCTCAGACTCCCAAGTTCTGAGGTTTTATGAACTGATTATTAGAAAGAGGAGGCAGAGATTTTTCTGCTGGGTAAAATCAAATTGGGGGATGGTTGCAGGGAACTCAGGGATGGAGAAAACGAAAATAATGAAAATCAATAGTGCATCTGAAGTGATATTACAGTTCAATCTGAGCAGTTCTTTGCACATGTAATTTGTGAGAAAATTCATTATGTCATGGTGGCAGCAAACACATTCCATATAAATGCACAAATGCTCTGCTAATAGCCACCACCATCCCCCGGTGTGTTGTGGAGAGGGTTGAACTAAAATCTGAGTCATAGAATGTTAGGACTGGAAGGCCATGAGCCCATTTTAGGGTTGAGTAAATAAAGCCTAGAGGGGGAAGGAGCTTTTCTAGGGTCTCAAAAATCATTAGCTACAGAGCTGTACCTGCACACAAGCCTCTGTCTCCTACCCTGTGTTCTCTCTGCAGCCCTGATGCCAGCTCTACCTCATCCCTGGGCCCCGGTGTCCAGGCATGCTGCTTGTGTTTTGCTCACATGTCGACTTAGACATTGCCCTTGCACTCCACAAGCCCTTACCCCCAAAGGCACTCATGAGCACTGGGATGGCAGAGAGAGTCGTAGCACGATGACCTTCTAGCATCCTCAATAGAAAGTTCTGGTTACCAGTGACCACTCTTGGTCATTCCCAGTGTCCTATGTGCAGTGTCCAGCACCTGGCTCTTCATCATATCAGGATCCAAAATTTCTCTCCTCTTCCAGGCTGCTCAGATCTTTCCTCAGTCCTACCCTCAAACTCACAAAGCCAAATCCAATGCAACAAAGCATTCTCCAGTTGACAGCATATGCTTTAGAGGGCAGTGTGCTTGCCATCTTTATTACCTGAGCATGCTCCTGGAGTTTTACCCCCAAACCACAAGGCAGCTTATCAAAGTATTTCCTCTAAACAGATAAAGTTTTTCTCCAGGAGAAAATCTGAAATGAAACATTTCCCTCTTGTCCTATATTCCTATCACATTGTGGAGACTCCTAAGCTGGCTTCCCAGGGGCCTCTTTCAATCTCTCTTTTCTGCTCAGGGAAGCTTATTGGCAACTTCCCTGTTGTGTATCTGACCTCCTGGACCAGAACGATGATAATGATGGGCCACATTCTCAACTGCCTTTGTGATGAGGTGTGACTGCCCCCCGTTGGTGTGCCAAAGTCCTCTCTCTTCATACCCACGTGTGGGTGGGGCTCCTCCCCATGACCCTGGTAGGGGCCCAAGGGTCTCCTTTGGTTTTACAGTAGTCTGAGAAGATACTGCAGGGAGTTGTTCTTTAGGGGGAGCTGGCTGGTGACTTGCTGGTCCCCACCCTCTTGGTGACTGTGTGTGTGTGTGGGGTGGAGGTGTCCACTACTAAAGACACATCATTTGGGCATGAAGGTCATGGGGTGGGGACCTGCTGGTGAGGACTCTGCCTGGTGAGGCTCCTAGGTGTCTCAGTAGCATCCCTCCGGTGTCACCCATCAATTCCTCTCTCTTCTATCAGGGGTGTGGGAGGGCCCGCTTAGCACAAGGTTTTCCTCCCTTTTCCCTTAAGCCAGGCCTCTGCTTCCTGCCCACATACCACTTTGTCACCCATTCCCACTCCAAAGATCCTTGACTCTTCTTTTCTGTGGTCAATCCCAAAGCTATGCTCCTTTATGTAGAAGCACACTGGTCTGATCTGTGTTTCCTGGAGGGTCTGGGGAAGTTTACCCTGCAGCAGAGGAAAGACCACATGTAGACTGAGTTTTCCTACGCAGAGGGTGACCACGGCCCCCGCCTCCCCCTCTACATGCCACACTCCTATTGGGTGCAAAGTGTTTTATATATCTTATCTTTAATCCTCCACAATGAACCCCAGGGAGTGGATGCTATCATCCCCATTTTAAAGGTTAAGCGAGCAAAGGTCTGAGGGGTTCTGATACTGGCTGGAGGTTACCCAGCCCTTGACGGCAGAGCCAGAGACTGAACCCAAGCCTGCCTGCAGCTAAGGACCCACATGGCTCATAGTGAGAGTCCCCAGGAAAGACAGCTCTTCCTCTTCTTTTAAAAACAGACAGACACAGGCAACTTGGAACCGAGTTGTTCAGAGCTGCCATCTGTTAAGAGGTCGTACCATGGCACTTGCTGGAAGATGAGTCGTGGAAGAAAATGTGGGTCCCCCAGGAGGAGCAGGGCCTGCTCTGGGGTCCACACCTCAAGGTGCTGCCCCTCTGGACACCACTTCTGTGCTTTCTGATACATAGTCTATCATTCAGACCCTGGATGCATGTCCCCTCACAGGTGATTCAGGCTTGAAGAAGGCACAAATGTCCCTGCATAGTTGCCAGGTCCCCAGACCACAGTCCCTGAAGCCTTGGTAGACCTTGATTAGACCTTGGACCCCTTGAGAGCCAGTGGACATCAGTCTTTAGCCAGACCCGGGTTGCCACTCCTGAATGGTGAGCTGCATCATTTAAAGGTGTTGAGGTGACCATGAAGATCAACACGTGACAGAAGTATGCATTGACATGTGTCTTTATGGACTTAACATGTATACAATGTGTGGCTGCACGTGTGTTAACAGCATTGAAAAGAGGGAAGTTCTGAAGCCACAGCTATCGACTCACTGTGGTGGAGGAGGAAGTGGCCACTGCAGGGCTGCCAGCCAGCTCTGCTGTCCCAGGTTCACACTCCCCGACAGCCTGTGAAGGCAGCGCTTATGGTCGGGATCACGCGTCTCTGCGCTCAGGCTCAGACTGCGAGGAATCTGAGGCCTCAACCAGCCACTGGAGTCCTCCTGGCAGTCTCTGAGGCATGGGCTGCTGCCAGATCACCGCTCCCAGACGAATGTGTGAGTGAGTGCTCTAACTCAACCCAAAAGAGCTTTTTAAAAAACCAAAGGCAAATCTTTAGAAAGTAAGGGAAAGATGCTTTTGTGAATTACTTTTTTCAGCTCCTGGGAGTGACCCGAAATTTCCAGTTGAATTGAACCTGCTAGGATTTCCTGCTCTGAGTTCTGCCCCTTCCTGAGGTCCTGGGCTTGTTTGGGCCAAGCTGCTGCCAGTGACAGAGAAGTGGCAGGTTCTGGATGCGACTGCCCTGGGTGCCTGGTTGTGGCATGGCCAGATAAGGGCCTCGGGGCACCATTACTTTATTTTGCCCAAATCCACCCAGAACACAATTCCAATGAGATTAATAGCCAGAAAGGCCTAGTCTAATATTTATAGCTAAAAATAAACAGCGCAAAAATCTCAGCATCTTGTGATCTATAAATGAAACTAAGGCAGATAATTTAGAACTCTTAATTGAATATATGAAGACACTTATGGAACCTAACATGGGGCTCCATGAGACTACTGGATGGGGTTTCCTAGAAATCTCCACAATCCATGGGAAGCTTATTAAACACAGGAGCCACATAGCATTTCTCCTCATGGCGGCTATTTGATTACCAGGTTTTCACTTTCCTACACTTTACCCATGCTACTTTCTTACAGTACTACGCCATGCCGAGATTCTGATGGAATCCCACAGGGAGAGGCACAATTAAGAATGCTATGTAAGACAGGAATAAAGACACAGACCTAGTAGAGAATGGACTTGAGGATATGGGCAGGAGGAAGGGTAAGCTGTGACAAAGCGAGAGAGAGGCATGGACATATATGCACTACCAAACGTAAGGTAGATAGCTAGTGGGAAGCAGCCGCATAGCACAGGGAGATCAGCTCTGTGCTTTGTGACCGCCTGGAGGGGTGGGATAGGGAGGGTGGGAGGGAGGGAGACGCAAGAGGGAAGAGATATGGGGACATATGTATATGTATAACTGATTCACTTTGTTATAAAGTAGAAACTAACACACCATTGTAAAGCAATTATACTCCAATAAAGATGTAAAAAAAAAAAAAGAATGTTATGCAATAACACATTCCTTTGTCTTTATGATCAGCATATGTATGGACATCCACAATGGGGAAAATGGTGCTGAAGTCGGTTTCCTGAGTTTGGCTTTTTATTTTCGCAGAACCATATTTGCGGATTTTAGCTATCCTATCCTAAGCGAGGGTATTCTGTACCTCAGCACTAGGGTAACATTAAGGCATTGACTTCTAGGGTAATGACTATTGCTTCTGCAGCAATCGGCTCAGGTTTTTGACCTCTGAGGCTATATCTACGTAATTCCAAAACATATTGTCATTTCAGGATAAAGCTTGAAAAAAAAAGAAGAAAAAGCAATTAACCAGTTGCCTAGCGTTGTATAGATAAAAAGATCTAGATAATCAACCTAATCTTTGATTTGGCTTATTGATTAATTAATTAATTAAACATTTATTGAGCCAGGCCTGAGCTAGGTGCTGTCATGCTGTGTCTGATAGTCAGGGGCCTGGAAGGTAATTTGCAAATGTTGATCCTGTCTGGGGAGTAGCGGGGAGAAGAGAGGATGCACCAAACACCCTTGTCAGCTGATGTGAGGAGGGCCTCTTCCTCACCTACTTCTGCACCAAAACGTGTGCCTTTGGGAAGTCAGAATGTTCCCTGCTTGGCCATGGCCATGGCTGTGCTGTAGCAGCGGGTCTCTGTATGGGGGCGGATATTGAGTATACAGATGTGCATGTGCACGTGTATTTGTGCACACACATGCTCACCCAGATGCGGCCATGAGGATCAAGTGGGGCAGAGAGGTTCCACTGTCAGTGTTGGTGGGAGTGTTAATTAGTACATACTCCATGGAGTACAAGACAGTCACATCCATCCAATTATAAGATGCACATACCCTTTGGCGCAGTTACTCATCTAGGAATTTATCCTAAAGATATACTCACACATGTGCCAATGATGAATATTCAAAAATATTTATTTATTATTATTCATTTATTCATTCTCCACATATTTAATGAGCTCTTGCTGCATTCCAGGTCCTGTTCTAGGCAGTGGAGAAACAACAGTGAACAAAACAGACTAGCTTTTACCCACCAGGAGCTTATATTCTAGGCAGATGATAAACAAAACACGCAAGTAACACATACATAGTAAGTCAGGTAGGAAGACCATGCATCCCAGTTGCCTGGGATGGTCACATTTACGTCCTCATTATAACTGTCAATAGCACCCGCTTCTGCTCTCGGAAGTGTCCCGGTCTGCACGATAAATGATATGGTCACCCTGAGGGGATGTTGACATGTGCTATGAAAAAAAACAATAAGGTTAGAAAAAGAGGGAAGGAGTGACTGCAGTGGGTGCTATTTTATGTATTGTTCACTGCAGATGGTTTGTATTAGCAAAAAATTAGAAACAACCTGGATGTCCATCAATTGGAGACATTAATAAATTGTTACATTCATGCAATAGAATACTACGTCGCTGTCAAAAACAATGAGACAGAATTACGTTTACTGCTATGGAACAATCTCTAAGATATACTAAGTGAAAAGAGCAAGATGCAGGGCAGTATGTGTAGTTTGACACCACTGTGTATATAAAGAAGGGTGTATATACACGGGCGTGTTTGGCCAGGCACAGAAAAGCTCTGAAAGGACATAAAAATCTGGTAGCAGTGGTTGCATTTGGAGGGGGAAATTGGGATACTGAAGATTAGGGATGGAGGAAGGCTTGGTCTTCACTGTATAACTAGTTTGTATTTGTTGATTTTTAAAAAGCTGTGTAAATATATTACCTGTTAAAAAATAACAATAGGGAAGAGAAAGAAAATATCTCAAGTCCAGCCGGATATGAAGTGCAGGAATCTTCTGGGGCAGCGGTTCTCACTCAGGCCACATTAGAATCCCTTGAATAAATTTTAAAAATGCAAGTAACTGGGCCCCACCCTCCGAGATTCTGATTCACTTGCTTGTAAACGGACCTGGGCATTGATATTTAAAAACAAAACTTGCACAGGTGATTCTAATGTGCAGCTGGTGATGGGAATAGCCACTTTTCAAACTTTAATGTGCACACGGATCACCTGGGATCTTGCTAAAGTACAGTGTCTGGGTCAGTAGATCTGGGGTAGGTGTTTCTAACAAGGTTCTGCATTCCTAACCACTCCCAGGTGATGCTCATGCAGCTGGTCCATGGACCACACTGGTAGTAACACAAGGCTAGAATATCTCTGGCTCAGAACAGATAGTCCCTGCGCCTCTGCTTACACATTTTTGGAGATGAGCTGCTCACTCCTTTTTGAATGTTGCTGTTTCACGCAAGAGTGGGTGCAGATAATTAGCTTTCCTTAGTTGGAAGATCTGAATGCTACTAAAGTGGTACAGGATCTTGTATGTCTATTATTCTTCTAGGACTTCTGTTCTGAGAGGGCAGGTTGAGGTATAGTGTAATGATTCATTCATTCATTCACTCATTCATTTATTTGGGGAGCTGAGTTTCATGCTATTTCATGGGTGATCTTGGGGGAAGCCCCTCTGCCTTTGGAAGTTCAGAAAAGGGCCCTGATGGAAGGAGTAGGTGGCTTTGAGAGGCACCCCTGGGAGGCACAAAAGACTTTTTAGCCAGGAGAGGAAGTGGCTAGGAGGTAGAAGGATTTCCATCTGTTGGTGGATGTAGGGTTCCACGCCTGCACCAGGCAGTGATTTGGTATTCTGGAAGATCCTTGACAGAGGATCTGTCACCTTCCTGAAAGCGGAGGTGGCCTTGGCTGGGCACCAGCAAAACTGTGGCTTTCACCAGGCAGGTAAAATATGAGCAAGTGTCCATTGGCAGGTGGTGGCATCTGCCCCTGGACAGCCTCAGTATGAGCCTCTCATGGGCCCCCCTCCGGCCTGAGAGTTCATTGTTAAGGTTGAGTGAAAAATCTTAAGAAAATGGGAATTGGTACTTTTCTTTGCCAGTTTCACGGACTTCAACCTGTAGCCACTCAGACTGACTTTGCCCAATTGTAGGACTTTCCCTTTTCTATGTGGGCAGGCAAAGCATCTCTGTTTGGACATTTTGGACCCTTCAGTGAGGAGCAGAAGCAAAATATCTGGGGGGGGGGGTTTGTTGCTGCAAGGAAACGAGAAGAAAAATCACCTCTTTCTGTGCAGAGGGACTGCCTCAGAATAGAGCTGGACCATGGGGTTGCAAGAGCGGGTGGGAAAGCACGGGAGACACAAGGAGATCATTTCCCTACGGGCTGGCTCTGAGGGGAAACTGTCTCTGCTTTCACTACTGTCAGAAGATGCCTGACGGGCTGGGAGGCATCCTGCGCATGCCCCGCGCATTCCTGTCCTTGCCCACAGGCTTCCCTTGTCCCATGATGCTTTTCTCCCCCGTTGCTGCTAAATCCTCCCTCTTGGGCGGGGCCCTCTTCCAAAATGCCTCCTGACCTCCTACCTGCTTTCTCCACTCCCCACACAGAGAAGCAGGCAGAGTCCACCTCTCCCACTCTGTACCTTCAGGGCTTCTTGTGCACTTGACACTGCTGTGTACCCATGCATCTCCCCAAGGTGTGAGCTTCCAGTCAGAGTCCCAGGCAGCCTGTCTCCTTTGTCAGGGTCATGTCTCAGGCTCTTGCATCCCTGATCCCCCAGCACCCAGCCCAGAGCCTGTGTGTAACAGCATTGCTGGATTTAATTGTCAAGGTGGGCAAAACCAAAAGCAAATCAGAGGAGATCAAAGTAATTCTTCTACTCACAGATATAAATACCAGCCGGTGGCTCCTGGCCCAGGGAAAGACCCTGGATGGGATGAGTTCTTTATTTTGCAGTTAATGGAAGAAAACTGAGCTGGAGAAATGATGTTCTTGGGTCGGCCATGGGGATTCAGGGTGCCCTATTTACCCACGACCCAGATGGAGGCCGGACTCAGGGCAGAGGCCTGCAGTGTGAGGCCAAAGGTTGGTGTACAGGATCGAGTGGGCCAAACATGGAATCAGAAGCAAATTTGGACCCAGAAACTCAGAGGTAAGGTCCAGACTAAATAGAGGTAGTTGTGGTTCAGCAGTAAGAATAGTGCCCAAGGCCCATGGTTGAATGAACAGAACTTTCCTTCCTCAGTCTTTTCCCAGACAAACCAATGACCAGGTGAGTTGGGCAGTTTAGAATATCCTGTGTTGTACCCCTCCACTCCCCTCGATTATGGGCATCGTGGATTCCTGGGTTTTCTGTGGTTTTCACGTCTCAGTGGCTGTCAGCCCCTCGAGTGGAGACCGAGTCTTATTCCTCGCGTCTCGCATGCAACACATAGTAGACGTTCAATGACTATTTTTCTGAATGACTCGGTGAATTTATACTATTTTACATCAACTCCAAGTGCCCTGATTTCCTCTGCTTGATTTTGGGGGTTGATGTTTCTGACCCTGGACTGTATTCTGGCTTTGCTGAAACCACCAAAACAATTTCGTAGGAAAGGCCTAAGCCTGTCCCCCGACACTTAGCATATAGCCCAGGACGAGGCATATAGTAGGCCCTCAGTAAATGCCAAGAAAACATCATCTGTGTTTTATCTGGAATAAGTCAGTATCACCTTAACCGGGGTTGCTGGCTTGCTGTTAAGGAAATTGCTTTTCTACCCAGTTGGAGCCTAAATCAGCCAGTCCCCACTGACCCTCAGGCCAAAATCGACTAAGTTGCCTTGTATGGGTCCAACTTTTGAAAGATTCAATTTTCCTAATTTCCCTCCAGGTCGTGAGCTGAGTCACTGACTGATTAGCTCTAGAAGAGTCATGTGCTGGTTGTATTTATAGCACTAATTAATTAATACAGGTAAAGAGCGAGGAAGATAAAGTGCTAGGAGAGTGCAGTGTCTTCAAATGACTATTAGCGCCCAGGCTGGGGACCTTTGAATGTGAACGTATGGGCAAAAAAGTGCCATCACAGGTGGAGCCTTTTAAAAAGCATCAGCTTGATTACGGAAGACATAAATTAACTGGAGGAAGTAGGGCTGTCAGTGACAGACTGTCGTCAGAATCCTCTGCCGCTAGGTTTCCATTTAAATCGACACATATGGCGAGGGATTGTTGGAGGGTTTCAAGCATATACGTGCACTCACTCTCCCGCGGGAATAGGATGCCTCGGTTCCAGTGAACTTGGTGGGTGGTATGGTCTCCCGGCCCCCATGCTTTTTCTGAACAACAGGAAAAGAAGTGGTAAACTCTGCAAGGGTTAGGGGGCTGAGAGGGGGGCTTGCTTCATTTTATTGCATTCATCAGAGTACCTGAAACCCTTCAGAAATGTCGTGTTGGCACAGATGCCTGGGAAGAGCTGGTAGCATCAGGGCCTGGCCTGGGGAGCACGTGACTTGGGGAGAGCTTGGAGCAGCCTTCTGGGTTCTTCACGTCGTGGGAGAAGGCATGGAGAGAGATTTGTGCCTTGCTGGGGTCCCAACGACCAGGAGCCCCACAAGAGCAGCTGTCACTTCTTGTTTTCTCTCTGCACCCAGCTCAGAGTCATACAAAATGGAAAGGAGGCCTGGGGGTGGGTTGAAGGACGTAAGGCCAAGTTCCAGGCAACTTCAGAAGCTCTGCTGAGTCCTGAGTCTGTTCTGTTCTGGCCTGGCCCCCACTTGAGTGGAAATGCCCATCAATCCTAACTGAAATTCTTCTCCTCTGAAATGCTCCAGGCAGCCCGGAAGACAGCCCTGGGGACTACTTGAGAGGAGGTTAGGGCCTTTGGGGTTTTAGGGA
>NW_006798798.1:3151093-3154426 GCF_000442215.2 Lipotes vexillifer | reverse complement strand
GAAAGAGCCTGCCCCACCAGACCCGCTTGGGCCCAGAAGCATCTCAGCGGGATCGTCGCCAGCCTACGTATAAGTTAAAAAAAGGCCTCCTGCAGGTGAGCACAGCATCACTGGACACAGGGCTTGGCACGCAGAGCTCAGCTGCATAAGTGCCCTTGGCAGGGCACTTTTGTGCACTGAACAACCAGCGCAACTGTATGAAGTGGTTGGTGTCTCTGGTGGGGCTTCCTTGTAACCACCTTTGCTGGGCAGAGATGGGGAGGAGGCTCCACATCTAGAGGGGCCCTGGGAGAAGGGCCCCTAGGCTCTTGCTTCCAGAATCGGTTGACTGCATCGGTTGTAGTCCAATCAGTAAAACCCTCCTGCGCACGGCTGCGGTTGCAAACGAGCGGCTTGATCAGGAAGCCAGGCCTGTACTTTCTGGGTCTCTGCCGCCGCCACTTTTACTGCCTTGGCTGGTGTCCACTTCCCTGCTGGCCCTCCTCCACTACTGGGGCTGCTACTTCTGCTGGAGGAGCCTCCAAAGCTGGGGCAATGGCTCCTCCCTCCCTCATGCCTGCTACTTTTCTTCTAGAGCTTCCTGATCGCAGAGCGTAGTCCGAAGTGGGCCAGCCAGCACAGGAGTGTGGAAAGTGCAATTTGCAGGCCTCCAGCTCCAGTGCTAGGGAGGTGTGCCAGGAGGGTGACTTTTACCGAGAGACAGTATTCACTGTGCTACCCATTCACTTATGCCCGTCTTGTTTTTCTTTGTGGCTTAAAAGTTGAAGATTAGAGAATTAAAAAAAAAATTTACTATACACCTACTAAGCATCAGGCACTATGGTAGGTCGTGGAGATGCAGTGATGAGGATTCCTGCTCAGATGAAGCTCATGGGCTGGGGAGAAATAGTCAACACTGTGAGGGCGTTCCTATGGTCAGGGACTGAGCCCAGGATCTACATGGATTATCCCATTTAGTTCTGACAGCTCGATGAGTTTTCTTTTTTTAAAATAAATTTTAATTTATTTATTATTTTTGGCTGCATTGGGTCTTCGTTGCTGCGCGCGGGCTTTCTCTAGCTGCGGCGAGCTGGGGCTACTCTTTGTTGCGGTGTGCGGGCTTCTCATTGTGGTGGCTTCTCTTGATGCGGAGCATGGGCTCAAGGCGCGCGGGCTTCAGTAGTTGTGGCGCGCGGGCTCTAGAGCGCAGGCTCAGTAGTTGTGGTGCATGGGCTTAGTTGCTCCGCGGCATGTGGGGTCTTCCCGGACCAGGGCTCGAACCCGTGTCCCCTGCATTGGCAGGCGGATTCTTAACCACTGTGCCACCAGAGAAGCCCTTGATGAGTTTTCAACTGAAGTAACAGGGGCTCAGGAAGCTTATCCTGAGATAGGTAACTTACCCAATATCACATGCACTGAGAGGTTCACTGCCATCCCTTGAGAATTCATATGAAGTCCTTGCTGTGTGAGTGTGGGACAGGGCTTTTGTTTGCCATCCCAAGGGAGGAGCCTTTGAAAGACTTGTCTTGGACTTTTCTTGCTTTTTTTTTTTTTTTTTGGTTGTGCTGCGTGGTTTGTGGGATATTAGATGCCTAACCAGGGACTGAACCTGGGGCCCTGGCAGTGAGAGCGCTGAGTCCTAAAGACTGGACCGCCAGGGAATTTCCTTGGGCCTTTTTTAACGAGATACCAACAGGCTCTGACCACAAGATGGGTAGGCCCAGCCATGGTGGTCCCTGATGCTGCTCTGTGTGCTAGTACCCTTGATGGCCCATTCCCAGTGCCCCACCAACCCTCACTGGCCTCTCTCTCCTGGGCCTCCTGGAAGAGTTATTGGCACTCCTGTCTGCACCTCGTGGGAGTGACATAGCTGTTATTCCTGGTATTTCTGTCCTGGAGCCTCTTGTCTTCCTGGTGGGTGCTGGAGAAGACCCTCAGCTTATCCATCTTTGTGTCTCTTGAATCTGGCACAGCATCCTGCACCTAGCAAGCGCTCAGAAAGACATTATTCATGTAAATCACCTGTATAAAAAGACAAGGCCATGCATGCAACCCACATTTGGCAGTCTTCAAAAGTAAATTCAGCCAAGAGATTTGAAAGCAGGGACTTGAACAGATATTTGTACACCTGTGTTCATGGCAGCATTATTCACAATAGCCAAAAGGTGGAAGCAACCCAAGTGTCCATCAGTGGATGAATGGGTAAACAAAATGTGGTATAGATTTACAATGGAATATTATTCAGCCTTAAGAGGCAAGGAAATTCTGACACAAGCTACAAAATGGTTGAACCTATGCTAAGTGAAATAAGCCAGGCACGAAAAGACAAGTACTGTATGATTCCATTCATATGAGTTACTAGAGTTGTCAAATTTATAGAGACGGAAAGTCCAATGGTGGTTTCCAGAAGCTGGGGGAGAGGGGGATGGGGAGTTACTCTTTAATGGGTACAGAGTTTTAGTGTGGGAAGATGAAAATATTCTGGAGGTGGGTGGTGGTGATGGTTGAACAACAATGAATGTATTTAATGCCCCTGACCTGGGCCCTTAAAAATGGTTAAAATGGTACATGTTGCACTATGTACATTTTACCCTCATAAAAAAAGTAAACTCAGGATTCTGCATTGTGGCATCCTGGTGTGTGATGGCTCCTGACCCTTACGACTTAAGAATCCTGCTTAGGAAAGGGTGCTGGAGAGAGTGAGTCAGTCTAGCCCTGTCTCCATGAAGACTATGAATTTCAAGGCTTACTTCTGGTTGTTGAACTAATGAATTCATAGCCACTGGGGCCTTCATTTGAACCCCTAGAGAGGCACACTGGTCCTGCTAAGGTAGGGTCTCTGGAGGCAAAGTGAGTGTTTGCACAGAGATGTAAGGTGCACTTTTTTGGTTAGGCTTAGTAGCATGCCCTGGGACAATACCCATCTGTACCCATCAGGATTCCTTGCTAACAGGCACTTGAAACTAACTCCAGGGATTATCAGCACGTCAGGAATTTACTGGAAGCCTCCCAGACAGCTCTAGAGAGGATGGGAAAGCTGGAAAACAAGGCTCAGAAAAGGAGCGGAGTCAGGTGGCCCAAGACGTCGGCATCATGTAGCAGCTTCTGCAAATCCGGGCACCAGAGCTGGAGCTAAGGGCTCCCTGCCTGCATCACTTCCCTCAAGACTCAGGGCCTGGGTTAAGCAGCCTGATTGGCGAACCTGGACGATGGGTCACCTCTTGGCTGGGAGATGGCAGGACGCTCGAGGGAGAGAGAAGTCTCGAAGAAAACTGGGGACCTGAGAGGAAGGGCACTGGAGGCTCAGAAGCCGCAGTGGCAAACATGCCCTTGAACAACCGCCACTTCCTGCTG
>NW_006798798.1:3145456-3151057 GCF_000442215.2 Lipotes vexillifer | reverse complement strand
TAACCACCCGCCACGTCCTGCTGAGCAACCCAGGGCCACTGGGGCACTCCTCCATCACACCTCTGCTGTGAGCTCCAGAGGGCCTGGAGAGCAGGAACAGAAGAAGGGGCCTCTCTTTTGTCCTCCCCTGGGCCCAGGTCAGGGGTGAAGGGCCCAGGTCAGGGGTGAAGGCCCAGTCTGGTCCTGGACATGTCTGCCCCAGCTCCAGGGTCCCCATCCTCAGGCCGTGGGAGGACGTGGGTGGGCGCTGTTGTCTTGGCTGGTGGGGCCACGATGCCATCTTCTAGCTGTTGCCTCCTGGTCTGTCTTGGGTAGAATGTTTACTATTGCATTTAATTAAAACCCTATAAATCTCTAGGAGTAACAGAGCAGCAGTGCTTGGGGCCTTCTTGAATCTTTAGAGACCTGGTGGGAGGGAAAACCAGCTGCAAACCAGTGCATGACCTCGTTTGCCCTAGAAAAATATGAATCTTGGCTAACTTTTCCCTTCTTCCCAAACATGCAGTAAAATGTTTACTTCCACATAGACTTTTAAATGCACCACTGATGCACTCACTCCCCAAGTATATCAGCAGATTTTAAAGGTTCATAAAAATCCCCTTCATATGGCTACAGTAAACTTTTGTGCAGTTGTTCTTGTGTGAGATTAGTGGTTCACAGACCATCTTTTTAAGTTTGATCACTGATTTGTCTGAGAGCTAATTATCAGCAGACCGGGGAATGATGAAGTTTATTTGTCGCCAAAGCTGGTGAATCAACATACCCATTAAGCCTCCGGGGTCTGAATATCTCGAGGACCTTAGTTCTCTGTGGAGCATGAAATGCCATTCTCTCTCCCCTCCTCGTGCTCTTGTCTCCAGCATGTAGCTCATCAACAAGTAGCTCAATCTGGGGCCAGTTCAGCGTTCCCAGGATGCCTCGTGGGGCTTGTGGTCTCCGATGTCATCTGCAGACACATGTGTTACCCAGAAGAAAGCCCTTCACAAGGTGCTTATGCCCAAAAACCTGACTGGCAGGGGCTTAAACACGCAGGCAGTAAATTGAGTCCTGCTCGCAAGGAACGAAGTTTGAAGACATTATTGGCCACGTGCAATGTCACCCGTGGGCATGAGGTCTGGGGGAGGCTATGATTCAACCACGCCAAGTATCCTCTCCCACCAGGGCTGTTGCCTCTGTGTTGCCCTCTGCCAGGTCTGTTCTTCCCCCAGGTGTCCACTTGGCTAAATTCCTCACCAATTTCCAGTACATGCTCAAACCTTGCCTAGTTTTTTGTAATTATTTTTAATTTTGGTAAAATACACATAACATAAAGTTTATCATCTTAACCGGTTTTAAGTCTGCTGTTCAGCGGCATTAAGTACATTCACATTGTTGTGAATGCACAATGTTGTGAATGCAATGTGCATCACCACCATCATCTGCAGAACTCTTTTCATCCTGCAAAACTGAAACTCTGTGCCCATCAAACAGCAATTCCCCATTCCCTCCCCTGGCCCTTGATGACTTCCATTCTACCTTCTGTCTCTATGAATTTGACTACTGTAGGTATCCCATATAAGTGGAATCATACATGTGGAATTGCTGGATCATGTGGCAATTTAATTTTTAAGTTAAACCTCTGTACTGGACGTTTGTACACTTTTCCATAGCTGCACCAGTTTTCATTCCCACCAGCAGTGCACAAGATTCCTTTTCTCTACATGCTCCAATACTTGTTACTTTCTGTTTTTTTTTTTTTTCCATAGTAGCCCTCCTCCTGGGTGTGAAGTGGTATTTCACTGTGGTTTTGATTTGCATTTTGTTAATTATTAGTGATATTGAGCATCTTTTCATGTTCTTATTGATCATTTGTATATCTTCTTTGAAAGGAAGGCCTATTTGAGTCCTTTGCTTATTTTTTAAATTGGATTTGTTTCTTTGTTGTTGAGTTGTAGGAGGTCTTTGTTTGTTCTAGGTATTAACCCCTCATCAGATATATGATTTTCAAATATTTTCCTCCATTCCATGGGTTGCCTTTTCATTCTGTTGATTGTATCCATAGATGAACTGAAGTTTTAAAATCTGATGCTGTACAATTTATCTACTTTTTCTTTTGTTACCTAGAGTTTTGGTGTCATATCCAAGAAATCACTGCCAAATCAAATGTCATAAAATTTTTCCTATGTTTTCTTCTAAGATTTTTTTTAGTTTTAGGTCTTATGATTACCTATTTGGTCCATTTGGAGTTAATTCTTGTATGTGCTGTAAAGTAAGGGCCCAATGTCATTCTTTTGCATGTGGATATCCAGTTTTCCCAGCACCATTTGTTGAAAAAACCACCCTTTTCCCATTGAATGTCTTGGCACCCCTTGTTGAAAATCATTTGACCATATATATGAGGGTTTATTTCTGGGTTCTCTTTTCTATTCCATTGGCCTATATGTCTGTCTTTATGCCAGCACCACACTCTTTTGATTAGTGTAGCTTTGTAGTAAGTTTTGAAATCAGGGAGTGAGAGACCTCCAACTTTGTTCCTCTTTTTCAAGGTTGTTTTGGCTAATACCTCACCTTCTCAAAGAGGTCTATACTCAGAGCCTGAACAAGGGTGAGTAAAGAGGTGCCTAGGGCACAAAATATAAGGAGGTGCTCACTCTCAGATGCCAACCCTGCCCTTGCACGTCCCAGAGAGTGAGACCTCCTTAGATGCTGTATCCTGGGCACCTCCTTGCTCTCCTCGCCTTAGTCCCTGCCCTGCCCTACTGTTATCCTTTTAAATTCTGCAGCCCATTCTCTCCCCCACCTGGCAATCCTGCTCCCCTTCCTCAGCTCTGTGTTTTCCAAAGCACTCAGCACCTTTTAGCAGACTATATAATATTTATTATATTTATTGCTCTTGTCTGGCTCCCTCCACTATGGCAGGGATCTTTCTTGGTTTGATCCTCTGATGTGTGCAGTGCCTAGGGCAGGGCTCAACACATGGTAGGTACTCAATGTTTGTTGAATGAATGAATGAATGAATGAATAACACTGCTGTGCTCTGGCCCTTGTAGCCTTGTCAGGTAGGCAGGATAGACAGCCCATCTGCAGGAGGTTTCTCCTGCTAGTGACAGGGCTAAAGAGTAAAGAGCTGAAGAACACAGGGCCTCCTGCCTCCGTCATTAAGCTGGGAGCAGTTGGAGGAAGTGGAGGGAGAGTGTGAGCTAGCGGCAGCAGCTGGCTTTATGACTTCATGCTGCATTATGATTCTGTGATGGATAGTCTGGTCCTCTCTGCCTCATGAGATGACACCAACGAAGGTCCCTCTCCTGCCCTGCCCTGTGCAGACCGCAGAGCACCTGCCCACAAGCCAGCCTTGGCTGTGTCTTTGCTTGGACCACTCAGGCTGCTCTGGGGCCAACGTCCTCCAGCTGTATTTCTTACTGTGAGGGAAGTTGAGCCAAGAAGTTGCCCTCAAGTTAAGACTGCTTGACCCTGATTTTATCATCCACCTTTCTTTCAGTATTCTCTTTGAAGTTATTTTATGTTGCCATGTTGAAGATTCTGCCCTTGTTGACTAAGCTAAAACCAACCTTTGTATATATGTATATAGTTTCCGCCTCAGCTGAATTAAAAATGTTGCACGAGTGGTGTACCTAAAGAAACGTGCACGAGTTTCGGCTTCTTCGACTAATTTTCTCCCCCTAGGTAATGTCCTCCTTTTGAAGTCCATGAGGGCAATTTTGTATTGGTTTAACATTTCAGTAGTACTTACTTTAGTCCAGGCACTGTTCTAAGCCTTTCCCATGTAGGTCCTGTTATTAACCCTATTTTCCAAAGAGAAAAATGAGCCACAGAGAGGTCACCTGCCCAAGGAATGTCAAGGTAACTTGCAGTAACTTGCCCAAGGTCACCTAGCTATTAAGTGGAAACCCAACTATTGATGATAATTCCAGAACCCAAAGCAAGTTTCTAACTCTGAGTCTAGTTCAAATCATTTGCTTTGGGGGACTTCCCTGGTGGTCCAGGGGTTAAGACTCCATGTTCCCACTGCAGGGAGCACGGGTTTGATCTCTGGTTGGGGAACTAAGATCCCGCACGTCCGTGGCACAGCCAAAAGAAAAAGAAATTAATAAATCATTTGCTTTGGTTCTGGCGCTGCAGTTATCTTAAGTGGATTGAGAATGAAAACAGCAAGAACAGCCCAAACACCGACCAACTGGTTATTGTAATTGGACGCTGGTTGTCCGAGGTTGAGCTGAAGAAGTCTGGGCAGCTTGGAGTGAGGGGCTTCCCTGGAGAAGAATCCCTGAGAGGGGAGGGCGTGCAGCTCTGCCTGCCTGTCTGGCTTGGGGAACTAAGTGCAGGTGGTAGGTTGGGAGTGGGGTCTGAGAGGACCCTGGTTCCCTACCCTGCTGATGAGGTGAGGACTTAGAGAAGTGGGGGGGAGACTCAGTGTGGGTGTGTCTATTTAGGCCTCCTAGCAGCTCGCACCTGTGACGCCAAGGCAGAGATTTGTCCAGGAGCTGGTTCTAAGCACTGGGTTTAACTGAGATGCACAGACTTCAGACTGGGCCCCACCTTACTGAGATTACCGTGAGAGTAAATGATTTATTTACATGTATATGTTTTATATATTTACTTTTCTACTTATTTATTTATTTATAAAATTATTACTTTCTGATCCCTGTAACCGGACCTAAGGACAGGGGAGAGAGGATTACAGAGAGTCTTAGCAGTGTGCCATCAGTCTGGGAGCCAGGGGCTCCTAGGGAAGGGATTTGGCTGAGGGAATTAAGAGATTCCAGGGTTAAATTCTTTTTTTTTCTTCCTTCCATTTCTTCCTGTTATCTCCAGTCTTTAGAAAGTTTGTTAAACACTAAGTTCAGGTGAGTAGAGCTTTGAGAATGAGGCGAGGGCTGGAGTCCACACCTGGGGCAAAGTGGACTGGAAATGAAGGGACTCCAGCCCTCCCTTCATTTCCCGAGGCCCTACCAACCTGGACTTAGTGTTTAATAAACTAGTAAAAACTGGGGATAATAGGAGGGAATATAAGAGCTCCTTAGGCAAGAACAGAGAAGCTTATGGCAATGGCCATAAGGCAACAAACACCAGATAAGAACATGTCAGCTCTCCCTGGATGTCCACAGCCTAGCATGGGAGGAGGGGAGGATCCAGGATTGCCTGACTTCTCATGAGATGGGGGCAGGGCATGGATATCATAGCAAAGGAAGACCTTGGAAGACTGAGAACAAGGTCACATGAGCTCTGTAGTCCCTGGAGGGAGATGTGCTCCCACGGACAGTAGGTTATCTCCTGCTCAGATTTGGTCCTGGTCCAGCTCCCATACATTGTAGGGAGGAAGGTGGATCTAAGCAAGACCTGAAAGAACAGTTTTTCAGGAAAACAACACTAACAATAGCGAAACCTGTAAAAGAGCAAAATCACTGGGGCCTAAACAACAAAGAAACCTCAGAGGACATTGTGGTAGCACTCCCCAGGCAGCACTGCTCGGGAGCCTTCTACTGATGAGTTACCAGATAGGGGTCATCACCACAGATAACCATACAGTTTTCACAGCTCGAGGGGCCAGGCAGTGTGTAGGGATCCAACACACAGTGGGAGACTGCAGTGGGAGGGAGGGAA